>NW_022145533.1:0-82500 GCF_000002235.5 Strongylocentrotus purpuratus | reverse complement strand
ATTCCATTGCAACATAAATATTTGAGTAACTACACTTTAACTTCACTATGATTAAGACCATAATCGTTTTCAAACTGAGAAAATATGTTTGATGTATAGGACAACTGCTTATAACATCAACAGAGTGTTTATTTCTTCAAATATGCATTCTGAATACCGGTATTGAAGTACAACTATTTGTAACGGATGAATAAAATAGTTTGTAACTAGGTACTTCGCAAAGACGGATGCAATAAATTTGATTGCATTACGAAAATGGCCAATTCAACTTTAGCATCACATCATAATAGTGCTGGGGGGTGTTTCATAAAGCTGTGCGTAAAGTTACGAATGAGTTTACAAATGATTTGAATATGAAGAGCCAAATGGGATGCCCAGAGTTTTTCCTGACATTTTAACAAAGTGTGACTGTAATCCCATAATCTCAATTAAATTGTAGCTAAAAATGATGAACAAAAACATTGTAGCACCTTTTGTTAATGATTTGTATTGCTTGTGAAAATCGTATATGGAATTGATGAAATGAATGGTTGTTAGAAATAAAGTAACAAAACACTAATGTAGATTGTCTTCATGAATACATCGATTTTAAGAAAGTATGGGAGCTATCATGATCAAAATGGGAAGCGGGAAACATTTTATGCATTCCATTCAACATATGAAATTATGAAATTGCATGTCACATATTGTATTCTTCATTAAGAAATGTGTAATATGGAAGCAAGTTTGAATCATCCAATAAAAGTTTTGAATAATTTGTTGTTAAAAAGCATCAAGTGGGAAGAAGTGAAAATAGTATTATCTGTATTAAAATTCTGAACATTTTCCTTTTTTTTGTATAATTCATCATGTTGGATATGTTGAAATGTGAATTTGTCTGGGAAATAAGTTATTGATCTTTTGTATTCCTAAATGGTAGATTGCCATGATTTTGATGTTTTGAATTTTATAAATGCAATGATTATTTTGACTGCTCATTACCCCGAAGAATATGCAAATTTAATTGTGCATCATTTACATAGTGATAATAATTATCTATGCATGTCCAGTAGCATGGTCGAATGTGTGTGTATATATATATATGTGATACATTTTGCTTACTTGATTTTACCACTCAACCATATAGATGATGACCCAAAGGTTATACCATTACACTAACATTTAACGGTATGCTGGATATCTTGTTTGTGTTGTGTTTCAGTGTTTAATGGGTACCCGGTAGGATGCGACCGTCATTGTTGATCAAAAAGTTTTTGAGCGTCAAGTAACGCCTGGCTGGAATGCTCCCCAGGGAGTGAAGATTGTGCACACATTGTGTGCGGGCAAGCACTGAATCCAATGACTGGGGTAATAGTATATTTGTAAAGCTCTTAGAGACATTTGTATTAAGTGCTATATAAAAGCCAAATATTATTATTAATTTCCTTGGCGCCCTCTGTCAATGCCTCCTACATGCTACACTCTTCTACCAAATTGCTCTAGATTACCCAGGAGATGCGCCTTCACCTGCGATGTAAAACGTATCAGCATCAATGCATGCATATCGTTCTAATACGATTGCAGTTATAGGTTGCATCTTATTCTTGTTTTGCATCTCTCACTGGTCACCGTTAAACCATGGTGTTGTGAAAAAAATAAAAAATCAGCACTTGAATTGTAGTCACCCCAGACAGACCAGATAGACTCAAATAAGAAACAAGTTTCTGGATCTTGCTTCATTAAATTGAAAATCAATTCTAATTATATCGTTTAATTTCATGTTATGTTAGCATCAAGATTTGACAGATTTGGTGGAGGTTTGTATTCGGAGGGATGGTGTTCAAATTTATCTGCAAAATTGATCAGAAATCTAGTAATGAAAAATCACTTTCTATAAAGTTAAAATGCATGAAAAAGAAAGTGTGAATTGTTTCTATGAAATACAAGGATCATTATTTACCTGTTGTTTTTGTTGGTCATACATATAATGCACTAATCACAGAGCATTTCAGGTGTTGGAAACTGCAATCAGTGCATGAACTTGGATACTGCTTTTTAGTATATCACATCTTAACTTCCACAATTTGATTTTCAAATGTGACTAGAAAGTGCCTTGTGTTTCAATTTGAGCATTCATGCTAACACATGTGAAACTGCAGGAGATGAATTTGACATTAACAGAGATGCCAACCCTCCCGATTTCATCGGGAGGCTCCCGATAATTCACCCCAACTCCCGACCTTACGATCACCATCCTTATCCTCCCGATTTATTTAAAAAAAAAAAAAAATGGATTTTTTTTTTTTTTTTTTTTTTTTTTTTTTTTTTTTTTAAATCATGATTTTTTTTTTTTTGGCGCTTATCAGTATATATATCTGTGAATTGAATGAGAAATATCGTCTGCTAACTTTAGCATGTAGTAATTCCACTATGTTAAAAGACAAATTAAGAGTAGCAAAAGATTGTTTCAGCATATGGATCGCCATAACCAATGCGTGGATATTGACACAGCATCCAATTGGCGGAAAATCAGCAAAAGAACACCAAAAAATGGTCTCAGAAGAATGACCGAATACAGTATCCCGTGTATTCGGAAGTCTGAACAGAATTCATCATGCATTTTGTACAATTTGTATGTTATTTAAAAAAAAAGTGGGAATTATTTAACTAAATACACATGTAAAATGCTGCAAAATAAGGCTCAGATTGCACCAGAGAGCATCTAGAACCCCAGAGCTTCCAGGGCCCAGGGCTACGCGCACATTATTCGGTGTTGGTTACAAATCCTCCCTATTTCTGTTTTCCAAAAGTTGGCATCTCTGCATTAATGATAGTAAATGACAAATGGTGATTAAAATGTTTACTGTTGATGTGGCAAAAATGGTAATGTATGAAATTTCGTTTATTACAATCGAATGACATCCAGATTACATGTTATGTCTTTATATGAGTTTTGTAGCCTTTTTGCATTAGGAATACCTTTCTTTCTTTTTCTTTTACAGGGTATGCCCTAATGAAATTTCATGATAGTTTTTTTCTTGCTAATTGTGTACTTTTATATTTTTTTCTTTACTTTCCATGATTGGTGTAATTTAAACATTTTAATTCACAATGTTGTGATTTGATAAGCGATTGTGTAAAATTGCATTGGTTACAATTCAAATTGAAGTGTAATAAATTATGTAATTTGCAGCCAATTGATATGGATCAAGTTGTCATTTGTTTTAATTGGTGTGAATGAATCGATTTAGAATGGCATTTGTGAACAGCATGCGTACGAGTGAATTTAATGATAAAATCGTCAAACCCAATTCATTGTAAACTTCATTTACAGTTGTAATAATTATTGGTTTAAGTTATTCTGTGAAATGAGGAATTAGCCTCCGAAATTGATTTTGAATGGTCAACAATCCCATTTACCCGACCTGGGTGGAGTGTGGCAAATGTAGATTTAAAAAATAAAAAAAAAACTTTGGCCCATATTCTACTCAAATTTCAACCTGATGATAAGCTTATGCTTTGTTCAAAATCAGGTATAACAAAGGAAATTAGACCAAGATCTAAATGTTGCTTCTTTTACATGTGGTTGTAGACACAGGGTCTGGTTTAAGTGAATTGGTACAATATGGGCCATGATGGCCAACCATTGATCATGTAAATATATTGACTAGATATCACATTTATCTTATAAAGTTATAGTATGCTTACCATATAAACATCACAAAATATAACAGAATGACTACATGGCTACACAGATATAAGAGCTCTCCTTTCATTTATTTTTCAAGAAACATAATTAAAGTCATCTTGAAAAGTAAACTGATTGTTGAAAAGGCAAACAAAAGTTGTCAGTAAAAGAAAAAAATCTTCAAGGTTTACGACAGTACTTGGCAAAAAGTTTTAAAACACCTGAATTTTACTTATTTCTACAATACAATTTCTTTAAATTCATAATGACAATCACGACCCTGATATTGTTTGAAGAAGTATAAATGTACACAAAGCAATGGTTCAATTATTTCTCTTCAAATTACATATTCAATGACCAGCATATTTCGGTATCGGGATAAGCAGTCCTGCAAAACATTGCAGTATCAATGTATTAATGTGCAACAGGGAACATAGAATACCACCTTAGAATCACAATACAAATTACAAAAACTAAAATATAGCTATCATCCTAATTGGATGGTAATTTTAAAGAAATTCAAAACAATTGTTGCCACATATTTTTGACAGAATTTTCTACAATCATTTTGTAAAAATAAAAATGGTGTTGTAGAGAGGCTGCACTACTTGTAGCTACTTGAGCCCTCTATATAGCCAACAATGCCTAAGCAGTACCCCGTGATTCCCATATATGGTCCCCTTTTTCTTATGTTAATTGAGAGCTGATTTGATGAGATAACCACCTGGCAGTGACCATACAGGGAGGTCTAATTCCTCCTGACCAAACTATTGCAGAAATTATCAATCTTATGTTTAGTTCTAAATCACCGAGTCATTGTTCAGCACCAAATATATCCCATGGAATGAATTGTCATTACTATTATTCATTCACAATTACTGTAATATTTTGCATTCACAAAGAAAAAACATAATGATATACCTTCCAAACATTCAAGGTGATTAACATTGATTCCATTTTACATTTCCTTCACTTAAGTTCAGGTTTTTAAGATGATTAATGAAGCTTGAAAAACGCTAAAACAGATGCACAATCAAACCCCCTGTCCACACACAACATTTTCCGTGATTAGGCATATACGACTATACGACATTTCGCTGTAGAGTTTCAGGATTACTTTCTTCTGTGTGTGGACATCCTGGAATTTATACGATGATTATTTATACGACGTTTCTTGTGTGTGGACACTCTGAAATTTATATGATGATTCTTTATACGACGTTTCGTTATAGAGTTTCGGGATAAATTGTTTTGTGTGTGGACACGCTGAAAGACACATAGGAGTGGGCTCTCATGGGGAATTAGACACTGTTCGGATGTTTACCCAATAACAGGTGTTGTCAATCACCAGGATTATGACCAAAAGTCCTTATGTAATGCTTTTGCATATTCTATCCAACCCCCCCCCCCCCACCCACCCCATATGGTTTAGTCATTCATCTTAAAAACCCTCTTCCGAAGACTTTCCGAGAGACTATAGGGGGTATTTCTTGATAGGCCTACGGGTTTGCTGTGGGCAGACTTGTACATCCACTAACGGTATTTCCATTAAGTCTAGGATCAGCGAATTATGGCTTTCTGCACATGGATTCTGATGACCCACTCCCTTTAAACGCAAAATTTGATTTAGATCAGCTTGCAAAAGTCATGGGGTTCCTGACTGACCTAAAGGTTTATAATTATCTATGCAGCATGAGATTAATCAAGGATTTTTTTAAAGGATCTAAGACAAAGTTACCGGATCCCTTTAAATCAATGTGGTCTTCTGAGTCTGTAGGTTGGAATGTGACGAGGAGACTGGGATCTTTATTAGCATCCACTAGTGGGCATGATGACCTTGTGCTCCTGGAATGTGAGAGAGAGAGAGACAAAAAGTACAAACTTAGGAAACATACAGTTGTGGTAACAGTTGCAATAATATGGGGTGTTTCCCCCAAATATGCAACAAGATTTTGATTTGACATGTTAAAAAGCACCCAACCATCCTCAATGAAACTCCATAAGTAATGCTGTATCAGTGTGAATTTCAGAAGGATTTATGCTAAAACTTAAAATTTCACGACTGCTTTTGTAATTTTACCCATTTTACCCAAAGTTACGGTACAAGTTACAATTGAAATTCATGCAAATATTAGAAGATATTACTACATGTCTACACTACCTACAAAGATTTAATTATGAATCATGTCTTTATTGAGGGAAAATCTTTCTGAAATGACTTTTACAATACAGATATATATGAAGATTTTGAGTGTATTTTATCTCACTGAAATAAAATGTTAGATTACTGCCCCTGGTGAATTGCAAAACAGTGTAATGAAAATAGAAAACAGATACCGGTACTATAATTTCTATATTGCTTTTCTAATGGCTCTCTTACAGACTTAAAACTCATTTAAAGAATGAATTTGGTTTGAAATTAAAAATACATTTAAAACTTATTTTCATCTGGGCCTGTTTCATAAAACTTGTTATCAATAACAAGTTACAATAACTGTTATAAGCTACTGACATCATGGCTGCATTTGATTGGCTGAGAGCAAATTTGTCATAGAAATTAAGCGTTTGATATTGATAACAAGTTTTATGAAACAGGGCCCAGATCCATTACCCCGACAAACGCACAGAGTCAATCATTCGATGGCATGATATTCTACTCACAATGAAGAATCCATTATACATGTATCCTTATTCTTTCATTTATAAGTCTACCTTTCACCATTGGACATCTGTAATATTAATCCATCTTACCTCCAACACTAACTCTAGTAACCAGAGTTGACATTGCTTCTCCAATACGATTAGCAGCTGAAAAAATGTCTCCACTCCCTCGTCTGCTTCCTCCTGACAAAAATAATATAACACACGTTAATATTCAATGAAATATGTCATATTGATTTATGATCATCATTTTCATGTGCAATGACTTTTATACTGATAATGAAGTCTTTTTTTTTCAGGTCTACATCATTCATTTTTAGTCAACTCTTTCATGACTACAGTTTTGGGTTTTCCTTCTTTTTTTTCTCTCTTCTAGACAGGAATATTTCAAAATTACTTATTCTCCTGAACAAGGGTACAAGTTTAGATCAAAGTTCAGATCAATTATTAAAGACAAATAGCTTTCCTGTACTTACTATTGCATATCTCAAGCTGGCCATGGGCTAGTTTTCCTGAAATAATACTTTTCACCTATTTTCAATTAATTGTGGCTAAGGATTAGGAATATCCATGTCATTTGTAAACAAAAAAATGTAATAATCTTTGAGACAACAGTCGACTTCTAAACAGGGATTTAATGATACTTTGGGGAAGTTAAAGCCTGTCTGCACTACTTGTAGCTACTTGCGTCCTCTGTATAGCAAACAATACCTATGCGGTACCTGTTGGTCCCCCATGATCCCCTTTTTTTAATGTTAATTAATGAGATAACCACCTGTCAGTGACCATGCAGGGAGGTCTAATCCCTCCTGGCCAAACTAGTGCAGACAGGCTTTAAGAAGTGCATATTTTCCCACATAGCCAACTCGTTGAATTGAAAAGTGATAAGGCATATTGTGTAGAGTACATACTTGATCTCCTTGGTCTTGCTTGAAGGAGTTCTTCCATTGTTACTACAGGCACATCGGCTTCATCTGAGTTGAAGACAAAACAATGAAAAATAGTTTTAACCCTACTACACAACAGATTAGAGATAGCACATCTCCCCCATAAGACCCAAAATATCCACTCAAATGTGTATAATAATTTCATGTATTATTGGAAATGTACCATAAATATTTTTTATTCCCACCTCAAAAAGAATACATACTCTTTTTGAAAAGGATACATTAATCATGGATTGTATCCATGAATATGCCCATTATCCAGTAGTCTTGTAATTGTGGACCAAGTATGAGCAAGTTAAGATCGCTAGACGACTCTACCTTAAGCTAGAAACTTGACTTTCATTTTTTCTGGCCTTCCTTTGACATTTTCCATAATCATGAAAATGCACATCACTGTCGTTCTAAAAGAATTTTTGATGATTTCTGCATCAGAAATATAAATTTGTTAGGTATATTCATGGGTGTAGCAAACAACATACTGGTACATGTATACATCTACTGCGGGTAATTGCATAACAATCATGGTCGTACCAACAGCCACTGCACTGGACATCGGGTTGGCATGTTCCTGTGCTAATGTCACAATTGACTATGAAAATTGGAATTCAAACTATTTCAACTATTCCAATACCTGTTTGCACAAATATTTGAATAGTAAAATTGTTTTTTGTCCCAGGCCTACTGATTACAGAGACCAAAGTCTAAAAAAACATTTCGTGTAAAGAGCAAAGTATAGATGCAATATCAAACTTAACTCTAAGTTGGACTTAAATATTATGGAGAGCCATTTGTAGCCTTAAAATAAATATATTCAAAAGCAAAAAAAAAACAAGAACATGAAATCTCCTTGATAATAGAAAATATGAATGATTTGAATCACATTTTATGCCCTTTAAAATAAATTTTACAAAATATTTTCATAGATGCTAATGGCTTTCCATGATTTTTAAGTCCAACTTAGAGATAAGTTCAACTTAGGATTTTTGTAAAACACCCCCCTGGATACCTACCTGGAAGAGGAGGAGGAGAGGGGCTCTCATGAAGCGGGAAGGCATCGGTCATTCTCTGAATCAGCTCATCCAGTTCAGCCTCCTCTGATGGGTAAGCCATGGATACACCTGTAGTAGGGAAGTTAACTGTGGATTGATCGTTGATGTGAGGCAGGAAACGGTCAAGATCCAGCACACTCTCCAAGGCACGTGACTTGTCCATTTGAAATCTAGATGCATGTGATTGGTCTGTTTGAAGCCCAGATGCATGAGATTGGTCAGTTTGAAATCTAGATGCATGTGATTGGTCTGTTTGAAGCCCAGATGGATGTGATTGGTCAATTTGGAACCCTACATGATGGGACTGGTCAAGGTGAGAGGGAGGTTGGCTGTTGAATGGAATGTCCGCAGAATGCAACTGACCGGTCTGATTTCCTAGCAGGAGTGACTGGCTACTCTCATTGTGCTGGTTGATAGTACTCATAGATGGATGTAACAAACGATGCGCACCAACTACACTAACGTGATGCACAGGTAATGCGTTAGTCTGGGGACCATAATAATTTTGTGCGCCATCTCCAATATCCTGATACGCAGTTGATGCAGAAGTTTGTGGACCATGAGCATACACTGGTGAAGCTAAGACAGAAGGATCCATATTGTGGTGGTAAGATGGAGCCGGTGGCAGATTTTGAATGCTACCAGTCTGAACGTTCGATAAAGGACCAGCCATTGATCGATGCTGACCGAGTCCTCCACTCCGATTGCCCTGACCGAAATCATTTACATGCACCGGTTGACCCATACCGCCTATCCCCAATGAAGACACCGGATTGGTATAGAGGGGTGGATGACCACGCCCTGGGTCACCACGCCCATCCGGGTAGTCCTTCCCCATCATGATAAAACGTGGTCTCGCAGCCGAGGCACCGGACGACCCAGAGGAGTGGTCAGCTATGGTGTCCAGGGCAGGGTGTGATTGTCCGTAGGGGGGCAGTCGTTCACCTGTCCTGTCGTAGCCACTACTGGCCTGGTATCCTGAACTACGGTTAGACACCTGGTTCATAGACCCTCCTTGGTGGAATGTTGTGTTGCCTGGTGGGAATGAAGGGCTGTGCTTGAGAGATGGATTAGCAGATCCAAATGAGGGATCAGTCCTTCCTTGGCTCGTCTCCTTCTGTTAATGCCAAGGAAAAAAGATGATTTCAAACGTTGGAAACAGCCTGTGGGACTTTGGTTAAATTTTCTAGTAATCTTAGGAAACAAGTGTGAATCAATGGCCCTCTGTTGTTATGTGTATGTATATATATATATATATATATATACTTTAATCCACTCACTTACCAATCCATTCCAAACTTCCTCAGATTGGACAAAAAATCGAAGGGCCCTTTATACAACTTTTGTTTCACGACTACAAATCATATTCAAATATCAGTGTCGTAGTGGAGTGGTTTAAGCACTTGACTTGAAATTCAAAGGTCGTAGTTAGATCCCCAAAATGTCCTTTGGCAAGGCATTAATCGACACTTGACACTCAATACCCAAGAGAGAAATGGGGACCCGGTAGGATGACAAAAGCCTTTGTGTTTAGTAATTGCCTATGTCCTCACGGTGAGTTAGCATTAGGGTCAGGGTTAAGTAGAATCTAGGGCCTAGGGTCAAAGTTGACATAGGAACTTGATTATTGTAGCGAATTGCCGCAGGAGCATATGTTGTTCAACCGGCTATGCAGTATACATTAAATAAGATATTAACAGCTAAACGATGACATCATTACAACCACATATCTTACCTCAGGGCTCGACACCATTAGGGGCTCTTAACACATGGGTGCCCCAAATCCAAACCCCCCAAATTCTGATTTTTATTTTTTTTACGTACAGCTCATAAAAACAGACCGTAAAAGTTCAATTTGAACACAATCTGAAAAGGTTAGTGTAGATCCCCGCTTACCCTAATCATGGCTCTGAAGTTTCTTAGCTGTTCTTCCAACCTCTTGTTATGTTCCTCCAGGACTTCATAGCGAGCAAAGACTTCATTTCGCTGCTCCACCAGCTTAGTCCTGTCATGCTGGGATGGTTCACGCTGCCTCGGTTCAGAGTCTGTCTCAGATGATAAGCTGGAGTCCTGAACATGTAGGCCACATCGCTCTAGGTCATCCATCAACTCACTTTGAAAAGTGATAATAGAGGGAAAAGGGAGAGAAGATAAATTTAGCCATTTAGCAGTTTTAGCATTTTCTTTGATACACCTCAAGATTGTGGCAGCATTAGTTGATAATAATAATATACCGTACTTATATATAGCGCACATCACAATATGTCTCTATGCGCTGTAAGAAAGAGTAAGAAGGAAAGGTGGATAGAGTAACATAAGAAAAGTGAGATATGCTCAACATACTTGACATTGGAAAGTATTTTTGAAAGAAATGTTTTAAAACTTTTTTTATCTAATAATTACTTATTTGCAATTTTAGTATTCATAATTACACAAGCTGTGACCATCTAAAGATAGGCAATTAGCCAAAATATCCAATAGTTTCTCTCAACAAATAAAGATCAAATATTGTAAAGTGTATGCAAGTGAAAAATAGAGCATTCCTGCATCCCTGAGAGTGTGCAGCCATTATTTGTGAGTCAATATTTGCGATTAAACATAAGAAAAAAAACAATTTAGATAAACTAAAAAATCATATGCAAACACACTTTTTTGCTCTTTAACTTGATTACATGTAAGAATATTGACAAATCTTGCAGCAAACAGTGAAAAAATCATCTCCATGTCATGAAAATTTCTTTACTGTATCACAGAAAATGTAATTCAATTTAACATCATATGTATTTTTGGCGAAAATCATCCAACAACGATGGTAAACACCATAAAAACAACTGCTCTTAATTCCCATGAAAATAAGACTTGTCTACATACTCGTTCTCCCTCTCCAGTTGATCTATAAGATTCTCCAGCTCTCTCCTCTCTTGGTATCTGCTCTCATCTGTGGTTGCCGTGCCGATTGACTGCCTAGTCGACTTGATAGAGGGAGGCAGACTATCGGAACGATGTAACCCTGGAGGTTGCTGAGTTTCCACTGCTTTTAGCCTTGTAAAAAAAGATTACATTAATGATAGTATAGTCAAACCTGCTTTAGTGACCACCTGTATAGAAAGACTGCATATTTCTATTTACCTTGAAACGGTTTTTCACTGAAACATGCAATAAAGAAAACTGTTTATAAAGACCATATTTCCTGTCTCTCTTGAGTGGTCTTTATAGACAGGTTTCACTGTAATAATAATGATACAGAGTATTTTTCAAACGTGCCAACTTCATATCACTAAGTCAGATGAGCACCACAATAGAATTTTCAATAAACAAAATCAATTCAGAAAACTTTCATCAGTTGAAGATAATGATAACATGTAGTTTATAAGCTTCTACCAACATTAAATATGTTATGCAAGCTTTCATCCACTCCTATGGACTTTCTCAAGCTAAGTGATCAGTCTGAGTCACACGTTTGCTTCGCTGTACTGCCTGGTGTCCTGTGATCACTGGACCAAAGGTAGGTGACTCAGACTGATCACTTAACTTGAGAAAGTCCACAGGAGTGGATGAAAGCTTGCATAACAAATTTAAGGTTGGTAGAAGCTTTAAAAACTACATGTTATAATCAATTCAGTATCACAACAGCCTGACATCTTTACATCAATAGGTAAAATTAAATCACTTTATTTCATTCTATGTATTGACATTTTAAAGGATCTGTGCATTTACTTTAAAGCAATAACCCCAAATATTGTCATCATTGTATTTATTTATTTATTTATTTATTTATTTCTGATCTTTTGACAGGGTAGCCCATTCACCAGCAAGTAGTGGTCTTCCATGGGGCCCTGAATGAACATATTTACATCATTTATAACATTTATACAGAACAGTTACAAAAATAATACTCGTTTGCAAAATAAACATATATCATAAACCTAGTAAACAGTAATGTCAATAGGAAAATATTAATTAAGTCGCAATTATGTGAATAAGTCATGTAAATATTACAGAACATGCACGTAGTGTATATACGGCTGAGCCATTCACAAATTACAACTTTGTTTAAACAATCTCTTAAATGAATTGACAGAGGAAGCCGTTCTCAATGAATTATCTAGCTTATTCCATTCAAATATGGAAGAAACAATTGGGCTACACTTATAACAATCAGTGTGAAATCTAGGCACACGTAAACATCCACTGTCTATTTGCCTTGTATGATGCTCATGTACATCATTAGGATTGATTAAGCCTACCTGAAGGTAAGAAGGTGCTAAGTTATGAACGCATTTATATATCATCATAACACGACTTAACTCAAACCGCTTGTCTAGTGTCATCCATTTAAGACTTGTGAACAAATCAGCCGACGGTGTGTCATATGTCTTGTTCAATATTATTCTTGCGGCCCTCTTTTGAATTTTTTGCAGCTTAGTTGTATGAGAATGAAATCGGTTCGACCATACAACAGAGCAGTAATCTAATCGTGGCAACACTAGACTGTTGTAAAGTAACTTTAAGGATTTTTTAGGCAAAAAACTCTTTGCTCTCTTTATCATGCTAATGTTTTTCTGGGTAAGTTTACTTACGTTTTCGATTTGTTTAGACCATTTCAATTCTTCATCTATCAAAAGTCCTAAGCATTTGGTGAATTGAACTCTTTTGATCAAATTGCCGTTTAATGAAATGGTGAAAGATTCAATTTTCTTGAGATTAGCAGGAGAGCCTATTAACATGACACAAGTTTTTTCAGTGTTAAGAACAAGACGATTTTCCTTAATCCATGCCATGACTCTGTTTAACGCAACAGTTAATTTTTCTTCCACAACAGTTGCATCATTTGCACTGACGGTAAGTGTCGTATTGTCAGCATACATATCTATGATACCTTCAGGAGTACATTCAAGTAGACTATTAACATATATTGAAAATAAAAGGGGACCAAGAATTGAACCTTGTGGCACACCTAATTTGATGTTTGATGGATGCGACTTGGCTCCTTTAAATTGGGTCACTTGTTGTCGATCCCCTAAATATGATTTGAACCAATAAATAGTCCTATTACTACACCCTATACAAGCTAGTTTATGTAGAAGTAGCTCATGGTCAACAGTATCAAAAGCCTTACGAAGATCTATGAAGGCAACTCCAGAAATCTCTTTGTTATCAATATTCAACGACCATTGATTTACAAGTTTTGCAAGTGCAGTAGCTGTTGAATGTTTAGGTCTAAAATCAGACTGATTAGGGTGTAATAATTGATTCACGTCCAAGAATTCACTGAGTTGTTGGTGGACGGCCCTTTCTATAATTTTACTCACGATAGGTAATATTGAAATGGGGCGGTAATTATTCAAAGAAGAAATATCTCCAGATTTGAATATTGGTACTACCCGAGCCTTTTTCCATTCACGTGGAACAACTCCTGTAGACAGGGATTTGTTAATGATATCACAAAGAGACTCTGAGATAACATTCTTCGTCATCTTTAAAAGTTTACAGCTGATGTGATCTTCACCAGTTGCTTTATCTATACTCAGATTATCAATCTGTTTCAATACAAAATCCTCAGTAATCAAATTCAAATTAAATTGCGAATGAGTTGGACCAATATTATTGTCCTCGTCTACTCTCAGTTGAGACTTATTCCTTCGCAGGTCCTTTGTAATCTTAGTAGCATTAGAAATGAAAAAGTCATTAAAAGCTTCAGCAATATTTGCATTGTCTGACACATTAGCACCATCAACATTTATGCTATTGGGAGATATAGGTAATGACTTAGGCACAAGGTTTCTCAAACATCTCCACATTTGCTTACTATTGTTATGATTTTGCGAGATCTGGTCTGCATTATATTCTCTTTTTCTTTTCCTCATGAGATGAATAACTGTATTCTTTAGATATTTGTAGGTGTCCCAAAGATCATCACTTTTGTTAGCTTTAGCAGCTTTGAGAACTTTATCACGTTCCGTCATAAGCTTAACAATCTCGTCAGATATCCATGGACATGCCTTTTTTCTTATCCGCTTTTTACATACTGGTATGTGCTTGTTGATTATATTATTGAATAGAGTCAACCACATATCCCACGCAACATCAACATTATCTATATCTTTTATGACCTGCCAAGGAGTACTTCTCAATTCACTGTAAAATTTCTCCTCGTCAAGATTTTTAAACGAGCGAAATTCTGCGTATTCAGATTTGTTATGGATCTTTGCACTAAAATCGCGAACCGTATACACCAAATAATGATCACTTATGCTAGTTTCAAATATTCCCCATTCATTGTAAAGTTCCTTGTCTGATACAAACGTCTCAATTGTATATGATTTTGTTATTGAAAGTACAGATAACATGTCTGAAGAAACAGTCAATGAAAAGTCGTAGTAGGGTTGACTTGCTAATTTATTCTATGTCAACTAATTCCATCACACTTGCTCCGTGAAAACTGTATGAACAAAACATGATAAAGAAAAAGAACAGATTATAAGTAATTGTTCATACAGGCATTTTCGAATACATGTGTATAAATAATATCATCAGTTCGCCTATTAAATGCAGTGATTAATAACAAATGAATTTCTTCTCTTTGTCTCTTATCATTTGTGTATATGCAATTATCTATAAACAATACCTTCACTCAAGTCACGTGACCAATATTCGTGGTAGATAGTTTGAATCACAAAGACTTATTAGCATAACGCATATCAATGACTGCGTCCTTCTTATAGCGGACACGTCATTCGTATCGTTAATATCGTATACCTATTTACGTGCATACAATTAACATTGCCTTACGTAGCACCCTAGCTTACACTCTATATCGTATATATCGTATACCTGTTTTACGTGCATCTAATTTGCATATATATAACGTCCACTACAGCCGTATACGGTATCATACGTGTCCGTGCATACACTAATACTACACACACCATTCATTATCACTTAAGCATATTAGATTACATTCATATCATCATTTCTCATTATTTATACTATTTATACTCGTTATACATTAATATATCGAATTAACGAACCTTCTTGCCTCCTTATTGTTGCAAACGGGTTGGCTTCGTATCAATAACAGGTGTAATTTAGGACAAGATTTCGGTGCGAACATCCAATTCGTTGCTACTGCTATGTCGGAATTAGGAAAGCGTAGATGGCGCTATTTCAGCCCATGACGTAAGTCAGAATACTCCTTTTTGTCAGATAAACTAACTCTCATAAACGATCACATTAACATGGCTCCTTTAAATTAATAATTAATTTACCCCTTTTTAGCTTCATAGAAATGACTTGGATTATTTGTTCCTTATCAACATTAATAGTTCAAAATATATCAATATATGTATACATATAGATCTACATCTCAAAATTTCAATTTCTACTTATCTTGAAACGTACATGATCAATTGCTCATGCAGGAAAACAAATCTTTATTCAAGATTTACAGTTCAAATTGTATCGTGAGATTACTTCATCTCTAGTACAGAGCTTGTACCAAGTATCTTATTACAGCATCTGAGTTAAATTAAATTTAACCGCGAGTCTCAAACACTCAGACCTTGCAACTCACCATTTATGACTAGCAATTAGCTGTATTTGCAAGTACTGGATTTAGAAATCGAGAAAATAACCTGGATCAACTCTCAGTTCAAATACTCTGCATGAATTTACGTTGCAAAAGGGGGGTTTCAATTCAGGTTCACATCTAATGCTCATTCATGTATACAATACATACAAGCATAATGATGAAATTGAACTGAAATACCCTTTAAATACATTCTTATAAGTGCAATCACATTGTAATTTTTTGCAAGGTAATTAATGCGATAAAATGAGGTATATCAACTTAATTTCCGTTTTCTACAAATATAGTTGTCATATGCTCGATCTTCCAATTTGATTAGATTACATTTTTTCAAACAGAGAACAAAAAACAAACAGCAATAAAGGTCATTACAGCTCATTCGGAAATGTCGTCAATCCACAAAAAGAGTTCTTGTAGTTGTTCAATCAGATCAATTAGTTCAAGAGTTTACTCAGTTCAATTAGACTTCATTTCAGCTGATGTGCGTCTGTAGTTACAGTTCCAGCATAGTCTTTGTTACAGACCAATTACAGATATTCTTGGTTCTAAAACTTCAATTAAATTATTTGACTAGTCTTATTCTAGACTTTCAGATTTTGCGGGTAATTCGAATTTTGGATAGTCTTATGTTCAGACTTCTATATTTACTTAAATCTATCAAAACCTATTTGTGAGGGATATTAATCACCTTACAGTATTCAAGGCTCCTTGGTCGGGAATCCGTCCTGGTCTTCACGCGGAAGCAGCAAAACCAGTTTGTGTATCGGACGCTCTAGTTCTTTCACAGGTCCTTTACGCTTACCGCTGTCGTCAAGTTCGGAGTCACCCTTTACGAGCTTCACTTTACGAATGAGTCCATCGGTAGAAGGAAAGACCTCGCTTATCCTTGCTAGGGACCATTGATTTCGTGGCAAGTTCTCGTCTTTCATGATGACGATATCCCCAATCTTAGCATCCCGTCGGGGCCGAGTCCATTTCTGGCGTGTCTGTAAGTTCTGGAGAAACTCCTTTCTCCAACGATCCCAGAACTCGTTGATCAGATGTTGTACCCTCCTCCAACGCTTTCTGGAGTACAAATCAGCGTCCTGAAAATTGCCTGGTGGAGGAAGTAAGACTTTCGACTTCATGGTTATGAGATGATTTGGCGTAAGAGGAGCCAAATATGTTGGGTCGTTCAGGTCAGTCACAGTCAGCGGCCTGCTATTGACAATTGCAGCCGCTTCATACAGCAGTGTTCTCAGTGATTCATCATTGAGTTGTCTACTCGATTGATACAGCAAAGTTTCAAGCACTCTCCTGGCAGATCTTATTTGGCGCTCCCATACTCCACCCATATGGCTTGCCGCGGGGACGTTGAAAGTGAACTGTACGTAGTCACATCCTTCTTTCATTAGAGTGCCTTTGACATGTTCGTGATTCATTTCTGACCACGCTTTCCTTAACTCTGCTTCTGCGCCAACGAAGTTCGTTCCCCTGTCGCATCTCAGTTGACGTATTGGACCCCTCAGAGCAGCAAAGCGATGATATCCCTGAATGAATGAGTCTGTAGTCAGACTATTGAGTGTCTCAATATGCACGGCTCTCGAAGGCATGCATGTGAAGAGGAGTCCATATCGCTTCATCTCCTTTCTACCTTCTTTTATCACCCATGGGCCAAAGCAGTCGATGCCACAGTAAGTGAAAGGTGCTGCAGGTAACACACGGTCAGACGGTAGATCAGACATCTTCTGTAATTGTGCGGGACTACGTAGCCTATTGCATATGACACATTTTCGTATGAAATTGGCCACTCGATTACTGCTTCCAAGAACCCAAAATCCATTCTCTCTTATCTGGTTCAATGTCATGCCTCTTCCTTGATGAGCAGTCAACTCATGACAGTGACGTATCACAAGGTCCGTTACGTGGCTTCTTTGTGGGAGAATCAGGGGATGCTTTCTGTCATATGAGTCGTCTCCCCTTCGAATTCTTCCTCCAACTCTTAGAATTCCCTTTTTATCCAGGAAAGAGTCAAGTCCATGGAGACGACTTTCTTTCTTTATTTGACGTCTTCTCTGCCTGTCATTCAGATCCTGTTTCCTCTGGATTGACTTCAGGATTTCTATTTCTTCCCCAAAGGCTTCACTCTGGACGTGTCTCAGTATCTCAGTTTCTGCCTGTTGTAGATTCTGCACCGAGACTTTGCCTTGGGAAGTTGAGTCATCATTTGCCTGTCTTGTACGTTTTCTTTGACAACGTTGTTTCAGTCTTGTGATGAACAGCAGACAATAAGCCATCGCCCTCTTTGCTCTATACCATGTCGGGAATCGGTCTAGGCGACTCAGATCAAACTTGGAGTCACCCATTACAGTCGCGTTCACCATAGACTTCTTCACCTCGGGGTCACCTGGTGAAACCTCGAATTCCTCCTGATCATCAGCGCGAGGAACCGTCTCTTCCCATAGAAAATCTGGGCCAGTGAACCAGTTCGAAGTGATGAGTTGGTCAACGGTAAACCCTCTGGAAGCTCCATCTGCTGGATTGTCCTGTGTTCGAACGTGCTTCCACTGCGATGATTCTGAGTGTTGTCTGATCTCACAGATCCTATTTGCTACGAACACATGGAACCGCTTCGATTCATTGTTTATGTATCCAAGTACCACATTGCTGTCTGTCCAGTAGATATGCTCAATGTCCTCCAAGGCTAACTCTCGCTGAAGAAATGTGCTCACCCTAATGGAAACAACGGCAGCTGATAGTTCCAAACGGGGTATTGTTACTGCCTTGAGCGGGGCAATCCTGGACTTTGCCATCACCAGGATACAGTGGACTCTTCCCTCTCCATTCTTAATTCTCATGTATGAGCATTGGCCGTATCCCTCGGAACTAGCATCGGAGAAGTGGTGCATCTGCATGGTCGTAACCTCACCGAAGTCTGCAGGTTTGTAGCATCTCTGTATTGATAGGGAGTCAAGATTATGCAGATCAGTTGTCCATTTCTCCCATCTTTCTCTGAGATGATCTGGCAGGGGGTCGTCCCAATCAGCAGACATCTTACACAGCTCTTGCAGAATCTGCTTACCAGGTAAGACAATCGGGGCTAGTAATCCCATAGGGTCATAGATCGACATCACGGTTGACAGTATTCCGCGCCTGGTTAGAGGTCTGTCATCGAGTGTGACTCTGAATTGGAACGTGTCAGATTCCACACACCATTGCACCCCAAGTGCCTTCTGCAAAGGAAGCTTATCCTGTAGGAGATTAGTCTTGGTAGTGCCCTTTGCTCTATCCTCTTCCGGAACTGTTTCCAGCACTTCTTGGGTGTTTGAGATGAATTTGTGCAAGTGGAGGCCTCCTTTCTTGCACATCTCTCTGGTTCTCGAGATCAGATTCTTGGCCTCTTCTTTGGTAGGAACAGATATTAGCCCATCGTCCACGTAGAAGTTATGATGTACAAAGTTCTTTACATCCTCTCCAAATTCAATAGCATGGTCGCTGGCAATCTGTTTCAAACAAAAGTTTGAGCATCCTGGAGACGACGTCGCCCCAAACAAATGGACAGTCATTCTTAGCTCATGGGGCTGTTGCAGAAAGTCTCCATCCTTCCACCACAAATACCGTAGGTATTTCCTATGATCTTCCTTCACCTTGAATTGGTAGAACATCTCACGTATATCGCAACAAAATGCGATTGGTTCCAGTCTGAACCTGCAAAGTACTCCCACTAGTGTGTTAGTCAGATCTGGTCCAGAAAGAAGCTGCTTGTTGAGAGATTCCTTTCCAAATTCTGCAATGCAATCAAACACAACTCGTAACTTGTTGGGTTGTACTACCCCATGATGGGGAATGTACCATGCTTGGCCGTTCTGCTTGTCATATTCTGGTACACTTTCAGCATATCCTTTCTCCAAGAGAGCATCCATCTTTTCCGAGTATTTCTGATGATACTCAGAGTCTCTTTGAAACTTTCTCTTTAGATGACTCAATCTCCTTTCCGCCATGAATCTGTTGTTGGGAAGGTTGACGACATCTTCTTTAAAGGGAAGAGGAGTCTCGTAATGACCATCATCTGTGATATGGACATTCTCCGACATGATTCTCATAAATCTTGTATCATGTTGCGAAAATGGTACCTCACTTCTGCTCTCTGAGAAATCTCTTTCCATCAGCTTCAGCACAGACGAAGGGCTGATCTCTTCCTTGATTGTAACGTTGTGAGTGAACGTTACTCTCTTCTTGATGGACATGTCTCTTTCAGCTAGTTCAGCGGGTATTTCACGTGCTGTCAAGCGATGACTGTGGCCAACGTGATCATCGGGGTTGTAGTGCTGTTCATCTTGACTTGTAACACCCACTATGCTCCATCCCAAGTCAGTTTTCATTCCAAATGGACCGTCATCGTCTTGGGAGGGAATCACATCTCGAGGAGTCAGAGCTCTTCCACAATCATAGCCGATCAACAATCCTATTTCACAGTGCTTCAGAGGCAGAAGTTGGTCAGCAATTGGAACCAAATGTGGGAAAGAGCGAGCTACTTCAGGAGTGGGGATGTGTTCTCTGTTGGCTGGCATTATGTCTCTAGTGTATGCAGCTGGAAGGTGTATCACCTTTTCACTGTTAAAGGCTCGAGCTGTGAGTCCTTTAATCTTCTCACTTGGAATCCTTTCGTTCTTGGTCGACATTGTAGACAGAAGAAGGTTGACCCTCAGTCCATGAAGTCCTAAGGCATCCTTTGTAGAATTCAATATGAAGGTGGTATCCGATTGAGTATCTAATAGTGCGTATACGAGCCTCTCTTCCTTCATATTCTCATGAGACAGCCAGACTGGCACGATTGCCGCGCTTTTCACATAACTTGTGGCGTTAGAATTAACAAGTGTATGTGAATTTGAAGATTGTATTTCTTCCTGGTTCGATGTCCTTTCCCTTTCTTCTGAAGGTCTTCTGTCAAAGTGTAGTGGCGTAGGATGACGCTTGTTGCACTCTCTGCATGTGCTTCTCACTCGACATTTTTTGGTCAGATGACCTCTCTTGAGACACCCGTAACACAAGCCCTTTTCTCTTATGAACTTCTTCCTCTCGGACATAGGCTGATTGACAAAGGCTTGACAATCCTCAAGGTGATGATGATTTCTACAGAATATACAGAATGATTTCCGTTCTGGCCTCTTTGTCTCATCTTGGATGGAGCTGGTTCTCATAGTTAACGCTCTCATGGATTTTCCTCTGTCCTGTTTCGGTTTGTCCTCCTTCAGGCTACCAATGGACGTGATTGGGTCACATGCAATGTTACTCTCTTCCTCAATGAATGATGAGAAGGTACCGAATGAAGGAAATGTACCATGTGACCTCCTATGCTCATAGACTCGTCGGCTCCATTTAGTAACAAGCCAATCGGGAAGTTTGGATAGGAGTTTCCTATTCTCACGTTCGTCATCTAACTGTCGGAGGTTGCCGATCTTTTCTATTGCTGTTTGGCATTGTCGTAGGTAATCAGAGAATCTACGCAGTCCTCTGGAATCCTTTGTAGGTATCTTTGGCCAGTTATCCAGTCGGTCACGAAATGCATTCGAAATGATGAATGGATCACCATATCTCTGTTCTAGTTCACTCGTAGCTCGATTGTATGCCATATCATTGTGTATCAGAGAAAATCCTTGCACGAGTTCGAGAGGTGGGCCACGTAGATACTTCTTTAAGTAGAAGAATCGATCCCTTGCAGGAATACCTTGATGTTCCATTAAGATGTCGTAGGCCTGTTTCCAACTAGGGTATTGCAGTGGATCCCCAGAAAAGATATCTGGTTCTGGCAGTGGCAAGCGACTAATCTGTAGCTGAGTCAGCAAATTTAACAAGGGTTCTTTAGTCGGCAATTCTGTAGTCGGAACATCTTCAGTTGGCACATCTTTGGTCGGCACATCTTTAGTCGGCACATCATCCTGGCTTTCAAACGAGCATTCATTCACCCATTTTTGACAGGATGATAGTCTTTTCGATGAAACTTTAGATTTTCTTGACGATTCTTGTTCGAGGAGGTGTTCTTGTACTCCTTTCATCAGCTCTGAGTGTTCTTGTTCGATGTTGTCGAGCCTTTCATGGCTGTCATCGTCGATTCCTGCCAACTCCAATAGAATCTGAAGTTCTTCTTGAGCGGATATGGCGTTGTCCATCACCTGCTGCAGAGCGTCCCTACCTTGTCGAATAACTTTGACATCACTGATGTCGCTCAAGGTAGCTCTTAACTTATTCGACGCTCTACGCCAAGCACTAATGGATCTCTTAAATTCCTTCCCTTTTGTTTCAGCTTGATACTGCAGACCTTTCTCAGTGAGTTTGACTTCTCGCTTTGACCTTGTGTCCACAGCTTCAGCAACAGGGTTTTCCTTCTCCTTGTCCCCCATCATGTCCACTTCCGACATCTTGTACCTAATCACGTAATCTGAATCACGACGTCATCGCAGGTTGCAAGTCGTAGTGAAGAGAAGTTTTCACTGTAGAAACAGTCAATGAAAAGTCGTAGTAGGGTTGACTTGCTAATTTATTCTATGTCAACTAATTCCATCACACTTGCTCCGTGAAAACTGTATGAACAAAACATGATAAAGAAAAAGAACAGATTATAAGTAATTGTTCATACAGGCATTTTCGAATACATGTGTATAAATAATATCATCAGTTCGCCTATTAAATGCAGTGATTAATAACAAATGAATTTCTTCTCTTTGTCTCTTATCATTTGTGTATATGCAATTATCTATAAACAATACCTTCACTCAAGTCACGTGACCAATATTCGTGGTAGATAGTTTGAATCACAAAGACTTATTAGCATAACGCATATCAATGACTGCGTCCTTCTTATAGCGGACACGTCATTCGTATCGTTAATATCGTATACCTATTTACGTGCATACAATTAACATTGCCTTACGTAGCACCCTAGCTTACACTCTATATCGTATATATCGTATACCTGTTTTACGTGCATCTAATTTGCATATATATAACGTCCACTACAGCCGTATACGGTATCATACGTGTCCGTGCATACACTAATACTACACACACCATTCATTATCACTTAAGCATATTAGATTACATTCATATCATCATTTCTCATTATTTATACTATTTATACTCGTTATACATTAATATATCGAATTAACGAACCTTCTTGCCTCCTTATTGTTGCAAACGGGTTGGCTTCGTATCAATAACAGGTGTAATTTAGGACAAGATTTCGGTGCGAACATCCAATTCGTTGCTACTGCTATGTCGGAATTAGGAAAGCGTAGATGGCGCTATTTCAGCCCATGACGTAAGTCAGAATACTCCTTTTTGTCAGATAAACTAACTCTCATAAACGATCACATTAACAATGTCATACATAAAGATTTTCAAGTGAGAGGTTCAAGAGAATCGTTCTGATTGTGGTTTTGAACACCAAACCTCTCAACTGAACGTACAGTATGAAGCACTATAGTGCTTCATTTGTAATTATAATCCAATTTGTCTCTTCTCACCTCTCTGACATCTGACTGAGCCTAACGTGTGTCTCCAATCCAGCATCTTGGTTATCACTAATATAGGAAGATAAAACAACAAATAAATCAATCTCTCATATCCCTCTGCCTATATCAAATTCATAGTTAAAGCTACTATAACTGCAGAGCTACCAAGTGACATGCATTGTGCGTGACGTCACGCATTTCGAGGGCCTGAAAACGCTCTCACGCACAATGTGCGTGCGCGTTTTCGAAAAAACGCTAAGTGAGTTATACCCTCAACCCGAAATATGAAAATGTCACGCATGGCTGATCATTGAACTTGGCGTCTCTGTAACTGTTACCTTGATATGGTTTAGAAAGCAGCAATCTGTCTTGCAATTGTAAAAAAACACATTCCTAATCAATGAAGATAAGGGGAAAATAAATAAAATAACAATGATTGTTAATGATTATAATAATTATATTTGTAATATGGTAAGAACAACTATAAAATGTGATTCTGTTCTTAACCATTAACATTATCATTTAACTTTGCTTCCCATAAACTACACCTTTTGGATTGTCTAATTTTATTTTCAAGTTATTGAATACTTTTTGCCACTATTTGTAAAAAAAACACATAACCATTATTTTCAATATGTGCAAGAAAACTCTCCTCTTTTCATCACATCTTGTAAGCCTCATATGTTTGGAATATATTTGACCTTCAATAATCATGACCTACTTCTTAAAGGGATCGTTTAACAATGTTAAATCTGAGATACACGGTCCTACATGTTACCAGTGTCTGTGATATGGTGTAATATTGAAGCCCTAAAAAAAAATCGCGCTTCAAAATGATCAAGAAGTACCTCAAAATCTTTGAGTGACCGGTTTTACCATACTCGTTTTCCCCAATAGACTGTAGTGTTATGAAAAACGTTTGGTGAACGGTCTTCAAAATTTGTAATTTCAATCATTAATATCTTGATAATCAGACAGGCGATCGGCTTGTCAGTAAAAGTCATGGAGTTCCTGACCGACCTAAAGGTTTATAATTATCATTGCAGCATGAGCTAAATCAAGGATTATTTCTAAAGGATCTAAGACAAAGTTACCGGATCCCTTTAAGACACCTTTAATTGGGAAGGTCATGACTGACGAGGAATGTAACAAACTACCCTTCCTGTAATGTACAACTTGCCTCCTCCATCCAACATTCCACATCAACAAGATTGTTAATTACACCAGCACAGCTGTCAATCATATTGTACATTTCACTCAAGTATTTTTTAATTAAAATTCCGACAGCAGATCCCTAGTTAATATCCATCAATCATAGTAAATATCAAAATCAAACATCTCTAATGAATAAAGATTTTACAAAGTCAGTATTTCTCAATGTCATTTGAAATTTAACAAAAAGTTTTTCATATCTTTTGAACATGGCTATCATCTAGTGCAATTTCTAGTGCAACATATCAGATGCATCCATGGTACAATTTTAACACATGAGATTGCAAAGGTTAACTTGAGTATAAGAAATATGGTAGAGTGATGTTTATTTATCTAATAATTAAGACAAATATAGTTAATGATAAGGCACTTGTATTATAGCTGAACATACAATAAAACTTATTAATAGCTCATTATGCTTTAATTTTCCGCTGAATTTGTTATTCATTGATACCGCTTGCTAGATTCAACCTTATCCGAAGCCAGAAAATGTTACACTCCTTTTAACTCATCTAATTTTAAGGTATTTTCAGTCATTTTACCTTGCTCTGTCATCGGAATCATAACCATCCTCTATTGAGCGATATTTCTTCTTGATATGGCGGCCATGTTTCTTACTCAAGTTGTTGCGGACGGTCTTTGTAAAGGCACGGACATCCTCCTTTGATTTACTCTGTGTTGGGAAAAGGGCAAGAATATTAGTAATAGTGAAGTATACAGACAGCTCCAACAGGGAAACAGTGTTCACCGTTTTTAAAACATGGATTCCGACTTAAATTTTAATGCTGAAAATACCAACTTTTTTTCTTTTTGATAAATATGTGCACAAACTGCCCAAATTTTATGCTTAAGGGGGCCCACCACTGTTTATTTGCATTTTCAGAGCAAACAGTTCAGATGAAATATTCCTTGTTTTCTTGTTTTTTGTTTTTTTACATTTGAATTCAATTAAAATAACCAATCACTATATTCTCAACAATGTCAAATGTCACACAGTTTCTGGAGTTATAAAATGTTCCTTAAAATGACCACAATGTTCTGGTACGCAATCATCTAACATCACAAAAAAAATTAACTCTTTTCTGCCATGCACTAAAGCTTGGGTGGACATGTCGTTTGTGTCTGCAATGCTCTGTTATTACACGATGGACAGTAGACCAACTTATTTAGAATAAAAACAACTTGGTATCCACGAAAAAACACTCACACAGAATTATTAATAAATCTATATGCCAAAAGGCACATTTATATCGTGGTTTACAAAATATTTCTCTACAAAAAAGTGGTACATTGTTATCTGATTCAAATTAAAACTGATGTGTATTTATATATATATAAGAAAATTCCTCCTTCGATTTTGTTGGTTTACTCAGTGTTTTACTGCACTCTGTCTTTAAAGAAAAGGTGAACACCTTTCCTTTCATTTGCAACAATACCAAAAGTGCAGCGCTTTACTTTATATGGGCCTTTTATGTTATGTGAGAGGGAATAATAGAAACAAATCCCCCAATTAAGTCAAGTCCTGACTAGCCAAGCTCCTTGATTATTCCTTTTATTTACTGATTTCAATGGACAGGAAATTCATTAATTTGCCATCCTGACCTTCATTGTGTTTATATAAATAAAGCCTTTACTATAGGCTTATAATATATACAGCTACCATTTTGTGAGTACCATTGTAGTGTATGCGCACTAGCTCTACATAACATGTGTTGGTAAGTATACCAAGAGTTGACTAAAGCAGCCACGTGTTGACTGGAACATGAATTTAAAGCCTATCTGCACTAGTTTGGCCAGGAGGGAATAGACCTACATGCATCGTCACTAACAGGTGGTTATCTCATCAAATCAGCTCTTGATCATTAAACATAAGAATTTAATAAGAGGATCATGGGGGACCAATGGTCACTGCTTACGTATTGTTTGCTATATAGATTGAGGGCACAATTAAATAGCTATAAGTAGTGCAGTGGGGCTTTAAGTTAATATCACAAAATGCTTTTCTAAATATCTGAAGTTTTTTCACCCAGCATAACATTTGCCTTTGCAAAAATGTTTTTATATGATAGTATTCATGACTGTAAGACTTAATTTAGAATTACCGAGAGGCAGTACTCCTGCATAGGGTGACTCTGCTTGTGATGTTTGGACGACCTACGGGTGAAGAAGCAATTCTGGCAGAGGTCAAAGTTGAAACACTTGAGGCACTGGTAGCGTAGTCCTATGATGGGATGCATCTTACAAACGGAACACTTGACCTCATGCTTCACTGTGAGGTAGATGGAGAGAGAGAGAGAGAGAGAGGAGAGAGAGAGAGAGAGAGAGAGAGAGGGAGCAAGGAGAGAAATAAAGAGAGAGAGAGAAAAAAAAAGGAAAGATAGAGAAAGGGAAAGATAGAGAGAGAGAGGGGGAGGGAGAGGGGGGAGCAAGGAGAGAAAGAGAGAGAGAGAGAGAGTGAGTGAGAGACAGAGTGAGAGAGAGAGAGAGTGAGAGAGAGAGGGGGGAGAGAAAAAAGAGACAAGAAGAGAAAATGTAGATTAGAGGGATAGAGAGGAGGATAGAGAGACAGAAACAGAGGAATGGATAGCAAGACAGAGACAAACATAAACAAAGACAGAAAGAGGAGGGGAGGGATGTTTGGCATTAATATGATAGGATTTCATCCATATTCAAAACTGCATTAAGAAATGTATAAATTAGACAGCACAGTTACAGGTCCGAAGTGAGAGAACATAGGCTCTCACTAGCAATTAGAGCAAAAATGTCCCTTTAAAAAGACATTAATAATCTAGTCTCTCGTCTATTACGGTAGGTAGAACATACAGCTGTTTGATCTCTGGTCGCTTACCTACTTTGTAGAAGTATAAAATTCCATATAAATAATATCAACAACAAATAAATACGTCTTCCATGTAGACAAATGCCTAAATGGTGGTTACAGTCACATCTAAATACCAAGAAAGCACGTCTGTAAGGCTCAACATAATGCCCATCAGATAAAATATATCTTACAGTTGTATGAAAACTCAAACAAGTAGTTAATTAAATATATATATATTCACAAGCATTTACTGGTACATTCTTTACCAGTTTTTCATGACATAAATTATTATTATTATTATTTTTTTTTTAAATAAAAGAGCTTACTTGTTTCTGCAGCAGAGAATCTATGAAGTGTGGGCAGCCAAACTAGAGTTTGTGGTTCAGAAAGCAACCATTGATGAAAGTCATCCTGTGTAATGGTTTGTCCCAAAGCCTGTCCAAGGAAAATACAAATAATGATGATTAAAATAATGATAACTTATGATAGAGATGGTTACTGAGACCACTGAAATACCACATTAGATTAAGTTTTACTACAATGATCTTTCATAGCATCAGCTTCAGCTCTGTGGAATTCTCTACCCGTTTCCTTACCCTCAGGAGTACAGTGAATAACTATATTATTCATACCCCTTGTAAATTTGATGATTTTTTGTTTTTTGTAACTCAAGAAAGTAATTGTCCTGGTTGAGTTAGGGCCTTTGTTGAATTTGTTTAGATGTAAGCTTTAATATGTCACATTTATTTCTTTAAGAATGTTATAGACATTTAAATCAAAATTCAGTAAACATATCTAATGAAGGCAACCTGGCATCAAATTTGAAATGAAGTCATTTAAAGCATGTCCTGTTTGTTTGTAAGTGATTTACTTTCCTATAGGAGACCTTAATCACTGATGTAAGACCATAGAGCAGAGACGCCAAGTTCAAAGATCAGCAATGCGTGACATTTTCATGAATCAGCGTGCGAGCGCGCGTGCGAGGGTATAACGCACGTATAAGGTGTAGCGTTTATTCTAAATCGAGCGCGCACGTTGTGCGTGAGAGCCTTTTCAGACCCTCGAAATGTGTGATGTCACGCCTAATGCGTGATACTTGGTAGCTCTGATAGAGGTGTCGTGGTCGAGTGGATATGTCACCGGACTGTCGATCACAAGGTCCGTGGTTCGAGTCCTACCGCGGGAAACTAATGTCCTTTGGCAAGACATTGATCTACATTTGCCACACTCAATCCAGGTGATGTAAATGGGTACCTGGCAGGAAATTAATTCCTTGAAATGCTTAGAGCGCCATATGGCAGCCACGTGCTAAAGCCAGGGTAATAATCAGGAACGCCAGGAAAGTCACATATGACAGACATGTGCGCTATACAAGAACACACTATTATTATTATTATTGAAGATCTATATTGATGTTTATTTAGGTACAGGGATATTTACCGATTGGAAGCAGTCTTCTACAGATGCTGCAACACCTTTTCCAAATGTTTCACTCTCACCAATCATGTTTGTTATCTGTAAAAATAAACAAATGTTGACATTTAGTTTAAAATGGTATTTATATGTTAAGATAAATAGTGATGGAAGAAACTTGATACAAAACAAGCACTGGAGAAATAGAGCGTACAGATATAAGCAAATATAGCCATGTAAAATATTACCATTGGCAATAATGTAATTATTGTTTTTGCCTTTTTCATATTTAGTATCTGTAGTTACTGCATAATAATGTTAGCTGTCTCAACTCAAGATTTATTCTTTTCAAATACAGAGGGGAAAGGAATTTCGGCAAAATTTTATAATCTGTTTGTTATAGTTCAAGTTCAAGTTCAGTTTATTCAATGTTATTATGTCGTTAGTTGCAATGATTTTCGGTCTTGAGGAAACATCATGTGCCTGAGTTGATTAAAAATACACTTGATTTTACCTGCGTAACATCATGCATGAATTCTGTCATCATCTTACGGGGGATGCTGCCTGTTTTATTTGCAAGGAGATCTTGGAAATCTGTGAGAGTTAAAAAATCACATACCGGTAAGTAGGTTTTGCTTTAGCAATTTTTAAAATATTTACAATTCACATGTAATAAAAGCTCGTTCTTATATAGCGCATTTCAGGACCGCAGGCCCTCTCAAAGCGCTTTACAGATATATATTATTACCCCAGTCATCGGATTAAGGCTAACCTGCACACAATGTATGCACATTCTCCACTCCCTGGAGAGCATTGATCCAGCCAGGCGTCATTTTTACAAGTGCACACTTGCTCATCTAACCACATTAACTTTCGCATCCTACTGGATGACATCTTTACATATCAACATACCTGCCAACATTTTAAAATGAGAATAAGGAATTTTTAACACTGTATGCCTTCGAAAATAAGAAATTGTACTTGTGGCGGCAGTGTAACTGGTAATACGTGGTAAATCTGTACCAAAAAGCGATCATGCAGCCATTCAAAGCACACAATGCGTGAACTTTCAAATCGCGGCACATGATAAAACAAGCTTAATTTGGCTTTAGCACAAACACAAAATTTTGAAAAATTAGAATATTCTGGATTATTTGTACGGGTTGGCAGGTATGTATCAATTGAAAACACAATGTACTACTAAATCAACAGGATAAGGTTGCTAAAAATGAACTTATATGGCCATTACACTCATTTGCCTAAAACACAAAACGGTGATTATTTGCCAGTATTATGTTGCTCATTAATCATTCAAAGTAGGAAAGTGATTTAACAGGACCATGTTCTGATTCCAATTAAAGTGACAGCATTCCCATTCACAAAACAATAATGCTTAAGATCCCTTTTGATTTCATACTTAATACTACCGGTACATGAAATACTCACATCTGTATTTATCTGTTATGCTTCCAGAACATATGACGGCAATTCCCAATTTGACAGGCAGAACTCTTATGCAACCTGTTCTTTGGCTGAAATAAAAGACACATACATGTACATGCAAGGCACCTCATCATACATAACACTGTCAACTTGCTATTTACAACAGAATTCATTTTAAAAGATGGCTTCGGTCAAATGAATATGGTCGGGAATTGAAATGTTCATTCATTTTTACACAGTAATGACACATGATTTCAGCAGAAGGGCGTTAGCTCGAATTTTAGGTAAAAAATGATGCGCTAAGCAGAAGGGCATATTATAAAACTGACTTATTTCCGAGAACAAAATTTCTGGCCGTGTTCTACTATAACATTTCTATTAGTCTTTTAAGTTTCAAATCAATTTTCGGGACGGAAAGCAGTTTAAATATGAAACAAATATTTAAATGCGAATAATTCAAAAAGTAGTTTTTGAGTCGCTCGCGCACTAACGCCCTTCTGCCAGCTGGGCGACGATAAATGCTAATGCATGCAAACTTTTATCTCGGCTTGGCATTGGTAAAATCCTAATGACCTTTATAGCCATACAAGTTGTTACATTTAATGACAAATAATTAAATTGATATTCACGCTGCCCTCATTCACAAATGGAATATAATCTGAGCCCCCATTTCTTCATTTCATGACAGAGAAATACTGCTACACTCGTTGGGTTAATAACGGTCAAAATACTCATTCTAATCAGGTAGGAATATTGCATAAATAGTGAACGATTAAAATTATCATTATTGATTCTTGTTGCTATATTATCATAGGCTAAATAACAATGATCTAAAGTACATAGAACTTGATGACCTCTCACCCCTGTCCCATAACTTTTTTGCTTCTATAGGATCTTTTATTGCATTCGTTTTTTAAATGGCTTACACAAATCAAATTAAATTAATCTGCATGATCAAAGATTAGACAGTTTATAGATGTTAGATGCTGCTTGTAAGTATCGGCTTGCATGGTGATGTAGATATACAGTAGGCTTGCGGGTGCACCATGTGAGAGAGAGAGGGAGGACTCCTCAATCATCCGTCTCTCTCTCTCTCTCTATCACATGGTGCACCCACAAGCCTACTGTATATTTATAGATGTTGTCACTTACATATCAAACAGATTAAGGAGCCAATTGAGAAGCAGGTCACTAGATCGATTGACTTTGAGGGTGCTCCTCCCACGAACCTTGGTCATGTGATACATCTCGTTGATGATGTTGTAGAGCTGGACCGCATCCATCACACTGTCGTTATGGTGACTGTAACCATGGAGCTCAAAAGCCATCCTGACAGTGATGAGGTTCACTACGTCCACTGAGAGAAGGGATAAGAGACATTGACAAATTATTGACAGTTAGTGAAAGTACTCTCAAGGTAAATTTCTTTTCTTCAATGGGTAATTCCTGCACTCTATAATAAGCCAGTTCATGGTTGCAGTCTGAGCATGACCAGATAAAGGTCATTAAAGAACAAATTGTGAAATACACGGAGATAGAATACTGGAAACGTGCTCATGAAAGTTATATAATCATTATTCATTTATGCACATGCAGAGCACTCCATGATACACATGTGGAAGTATTCTTTGGAAAGGGGGGAACAAAGGCTACGGTAAGTATGTAGCATCTCCATCGCTGAAAGAGTGATTATTTCAATATGTACAAAGTGGGACCTCTTCATGTTTTGCAGATCCGTGGATATTCAGGGTCATTGCAGCCATGTGCTAACCGTGAACTGATCTATTGTTTTCTCAAAATCTTACTTTAATAACAATAGTAATAATATTCCGCTTTTATATAGCGCTTAAAACATCAATGATGTCTCTAAGCGCTTTACAGATATATTATTACCCCGGTCATCGAATTCAGGCTTACCCGCACACAATGTATGCACATTCTCCACTCCCTGGGAAGCATTCTAGCCAGGCTTCATTTTTACAAGTGCACACTTGCTCTTCTAACCACATGAACTTTTGCATCCTTCCCGGTACCCATTTAACACCTGGAATTTTGATGAATTTTGGTAAATACTTTGTTGTGTGGCAGACTAAAGGACATACATTAAGTATAATGCACCCTTCTGCTAAACGTTTACATGAATTAATAGATTAAACACAAGGTCATTAGCATCAATGCCTGTAACTTTTTAAAATGTGCTTACCGGTATTTGATACAAATAACTACTTCCATACGTTTTCTTCATTATTTTATGTATAATTCAGTCCATCTGACTTTTCATATCATCACTAGAAAATGTAATCAAGAATGAAACTATTTAATTGATGCAATTACAAATGAAGCGTATATATATATCAACTCCAGAAGAAAAAAAAAAATCAACTGCTTTCTAATACTTACTGTGCAAGACTTTTTGTAGCATTCTAAGCTTGGCAGCAGTTCTGTACGCACCAAAGTGTATGTTATCCATTGTACCTAGAAATACACAAAATCAAAACATAAGCTAATTTCAAAACAAAGTTAACACATTACACTAAAATGTCTGAAATCAGATTGTGAAATGAGAAAGCATAAAAAAGCAAACATATTAGCATTTACCAAATAGCAAATATATAACACAACTGTACGGACTAAACATACAGCACATTACTCTCTTGAATGCCATGACTTACAATTACATGTATTTCAATATCATCACAAATATATAAATTTCTTGGAGTATAATTAAATAAAGAAAGATATACTTACTCAAATTTGAAACAGCAGACACGAGATCTGGATGGTCCCATTGTGTGACCTCGCTGTAATGGCTATACAAATGTGAAAATAACAGACATGTATGCACAGGGGAAAACAAAGCAAAAAATGGTAAATGATAGTACCGAGGCTCAGCATAAGGGGGTCTGGATCTGAATTCCTATGGTCTGTATGAAGATTGAGTGTCTTTTAATGTTGAGCCCCAATAGTATTAATAATGAATGCTTAAAAATTTCACTGAAAAAGACAAGCAACAATTTTTACCAAACTTTGGTCTTTAATTCAAAATAAACAAAAACAGGAAAGAGTCCCCTTACTGTAGTGGAAAGTATCCCCTTCTAGCAAGTTTTTAAGAAAAATCACCTTGAACGTTGTTTAATAAAGGAAAGGTGTATGTCCCTAAATTCTTGATTTTTATTTAACTGCTAAAATCATTCTGATATAAATTCAGAAACATGAAATTTCAGCATAATATTGAAAATACATCACAAAATTCCTGTAGCAGTAGCAGAAGTTAGTAGCAGCAGCAGCAGCAGTAGTACCTAGTATAGTAGTATCGTCATCATATCATGGGTATAGTCTTCTATCAAAAAAATATACTTACTTGATGTAATAAGGTATTCCATTGCAAGTCTCACTTTTACTCCACTTGTTTTCCATGTTTGTTCTAATTATCCACATCACCCAGTCTATCTGTAGTCAATAACAAATGAGGAAAAAAAGGGTTCAAGTTTAAAGCAAACTTTTACTCAATCTTAATTTGCCTTTCATATATTTTCTAGGGTTGAATTTATAAACAAATATGACATGTACATGTATATATGTATATAGTATATATGTCTCATCTTGAGCACTGTTGACAAACTTTCAAATAAAGTGGAACATTTAGTGATTTACCGCAGTGAACATTCCTACAATGCACGAGGCCTAACCTGTATGGTATACCTAGTACTACTAGTACCAGTGGCGTACGCAGGTTTTCTTCAAGGAGAGTGTTTGTTTTTCTGAGACATTACGGTAGATAACTTCACACAGGCGCGCGCCCGCCCGCAACCCACCATCGGTATGCACTTGTATTGTGCAGCGGTTTGCCGTGAAACCTGTGAAAAAGTGTAGATTAGACAGCCGTTTCAACAGCTGTAACAATTTTTTTTTTAATTTATGGGCCACAAACTTGCACAAATCAGGCAGCTGAACAAATTTTCTTATCTCTCAAAATTAAATCAGGTATAAGGCCCCGAAAAGATCTCCAACTTAACTCAAAATTGGTCAGTGTCGCACAACTTTCTGCACTTCCGCGTTCTGTTAGCACATGCGCTAACATGCATAGCCATGCATATGTAGAAGTCTACTGCGAAACACCTACGTGTGCTGTCGCAATGAATTTAGTATGTCTGTGAAGAGGAGCTCTTCCGTGTTCGCTCCATCGCAGCGAATTTGCAAATGACGCACTTGCCGATGTGCAAGAGGTATTTATACGATACCCTTGCCATGCTTCTTGCATGCGCGTAATACCATAAACCATACGAGAAGTTTGCATAATTTTGGACTGATAGCTTCAGTTTGAGTTGCAAAGCTATAGCGTAGAGACGGTACTGAGCGATGACGTCGACATCGAAGCCTTAAACAGAGGTTTCCCGATGTCGGATGTGAACCAAATTCAAGTGGAAAATGTGATATAGACCTATGATTATGATTAAAATTAGTAAAAAATTGGGCTAAATTTCCTTTGCTAAGAATGGATATGAAACTGCTAAAAAAAATGGATACTGAACTAGTCTACACTATTGCCCAAATTTTAACTCAGACATGATCTTTATTTGGACATTTAATGAATATTTACTTCATTCTGGGTATATTTTAGTAGGGCAACGGAGATACCACGTACACATCGCGTGACCGAATTCTACTCGGTCTCCCAAGCCGGTACGGTATCTCCACGCCCGAGTTAGGGGTCAAATTTTGGATAGGTTTCTGAACAAGCGCCGCTCAGCTCCGCCGCCGGAGCTCCCTAGAGTTAGGCTTACATTAAAAATAGTATATGGGACCGTAGGAATATATTGACGTATCGTTTATCAGTCAGATTTCATACCAATAACACTCGTATACCTGCTGGAAATACCGTATAACATTTAATCTAAAAATAAATTGTCTATATATGAACTAGAAATATCACAATCGTTATTTACCGATAAATATCAGTGATTCTTGAGCTCTAGTCTAAGTGGCACAGTTCGAACTCTCATTCCGATCCCGCGTCGCTCGTATCTACGATACCGATATCAATTGGGCGTGGCGCCCCCCCCCCCCCCCCCCCCCCAACAAAAATGGGAAGAAACTTTAAAGCGCATAATAATAGGAAACCATCGAAAAAGTAGCTTCATTAATTCCTGTTCGAATTATTCATTGTCTGTCAAACCTTCAAATTAAATACACGTATTAGGAAATGTCCCACCCGATGGTCCTACGTTATTGAATTCGAATGTCGAACAAAAAGGGCTCCCCAGCCGGTATTGTTATCCTACTAATCTCTATACTACATGCATTTTTTTTTCCTGTCCCGGTTCATGTATAACGGACGTGTCCGGAAGCGGAGAAGGGTGTAGAATCAAGGGAACATAGTGTCAGGGGCCGGGGAACCGACTTTCCTAGGTGAAATATGAGGAGATGGTGTCGGTGGGGCATTTCAGTTTCTCCATTTTTGCTTCCATCCCTCCCTTCCTTCCCTCCTCTCTCTCTCTCTCTCTCTCTCTCTCTCTCTCTCTCTCTCTCTCTCTCTCTCTCTCTCTCTCTCTATGGTATATATATATATATATATATATATATATATATATATATATATATATATTTATCTCCAAGTGTCCCCTTTTCGCCATTCGGCGCAGTTGCTATAAATGTACGCCCTACGCCACTAAATCTCGCCAGAGACCGTGAGGCTGCAGCAAAATAACCTTTATGTCATTAATGGTTGACCCCAATGAGAGGTATATCTTTATCCGAGATTTACATTTTATCTTTTCTCACTAGTTTATTCGTGATAGGAAAGCTTTCGAATCAAAGTCAAATAACAAGATAAAGAGGAACTGAAACTGAGAAACTTGACTGCAATTATTGAGGTCATTGAATTCACGATAATCAAGCCAGTTACAGAACGACCTGTGTGGCTGGATCGTGATCATGAATACTCATGACAGTAAATGCAGGAAGAAAATGAATTAAACAATGGATGAAATACATATATACAGTGTATATATATATATTATATATATATATATAAATGAACAAAGAGCAAAAAATTCCTCTTATATCTATTATCAGGCTAATAAGTTTGCCCGTTCATTTTAACTTATCTTTTCCAGTATTTCTTTCACCGTCGATAGTAACGGAGAAATAGAGCAAAATGTGAACCAAGGAGGATTGGAGAATCGTCCAGTGAGTATGTTGTAAAGATGAAAAACACAGGAAAGGGGTATGAAGAGGATGAAAATTAAACTTGAAAATTTGCATAGCAATATTAATGCACGGAACAGATGGACAACACCCTGCATTCCCTCTCCTCCAACTATTTACGTATACAGTTAGTATATAATATGGGAAACTTTTTTTTTTCTTCATGCAGGTAGGGGGGGTGGTTGTTAAAGTCACACAATCACGTATTGGTTCATTGTGTTTGACCCCTCCCCCTTTTTGAATGCACCCAAACGATGTTATAGAATGACTACCGTAATATCATTTTCAGAGGTGCACAATATTGCATCTCACATTGTGACTGGTTGAATGTTGCATCCATATTACTGGTGCAAACTGAAACAAAAGGTACAAAATACTTCAAAACATGACTTAACGATGAGGACTCAACTCTAGGTGCATGCTGATGACGTTACATCACTAAAAGTGCAGGATTCGTGCACCCTGTGATTAATAACCCTACATTTTACAATGATATTTGTCAGTTATGGAATTTTCATTAATTTCTGAAACAATGGCAGTTCCACTGTTCCAGGACTCCGCATCACCTATAATTATTGCTTGTCTATCTACCCAGGGTCATGATCTGTCTATCGTCCTTTCTAGTCGCCAATGCCATGCTATCACAGGATGTGAGCACTGGTGGTATTGGTAGTGTGTACGTGCCTGGATTAGTGACCATGACTTAACTTACCTCATGAAAATGACAGAATATTAAAGTGACAGTTGTGGGAAGAGAGATGAGATAAAAAAATTAACTGCGAAGTGAAGAACAAAGGACGAAATGAGAGGGAGTGGGGCTAGATTAGTTCAGATGATATTGAAAACTTGAGAATAAGTTTCAGGATGCTGAGAGCGACTCGGATTGGTGAACTGGGGGAGGGGGCAGCGCACTTGCCCTTCATCTCATAAGTTGCTGATTGTTGCTTGGTTAGAGACAATAATTTTTTATTTTTTATTTTTTATTTTTTAATAATAAAAATGACAGAATAAAGACAGTTGTGATGAGAAGAAGAATGAGATAGGAAAGAAGTTGGTGCGCAGAAAGAGCGCCAGCTTGTATTCACTGAGTCTCATCGCATCCCCACATCATTTTGAAAGAGTTCGATCTACAGAGAGTTAAAGTGGGACAAAATTTCCTCCATATATAAACACTGATGCTGCTATCCGTGTTACAACCCCCATCATCACTACCACCACCGCCACCACTATCACCACCAAAACCATCACTAACACCAACACCTCCACCACTACCACTATCACCACCAACACCAACATCAACACCATCACCACCATCACCAACACCACCCCCGCCGCTATCTCCACCACGATCACCACCAAAACCAAAATCAACACCAAAAACACTACCACCATCACCACTATCAAAACCAAAATCAACACCGCTATCACCACCAACACCATCACTACCACCGCCATCATGCACCAACACCAACACCAACACCATCACCACCACCATCACTATCAAAACCAAAATCAACACCGCTATATAACACCACCACCACTATCAAAACCAAAAACACCACCACCACCACCAAAACCAACAACCGTGCACCACCACCACCAACACTATCACCAACATCATCATCATTACCACCACCACCACCACCACCACCACCACCACCACCACCACCACCACCACCACCACCACCACCACCACCACCACCACCACCACCACCACCCCACCACCACCAATATCACCAAATAATCCTCTAAAATGTTAATGATGCATTGTTCTTCTTTTCCATTCATATTTTTCGTTCTCTCATCATGTAACCTCATCGATTTTGTGTCATTCATGTAATTTTCCTTCTGATTTTAACGTGTGATGTCATGGCCGTTATTCTGGGGAAACAAAAATATTTAGGGAGGAGAAAGAGTCAGAATACAACAACAAGTTGACGCGCAATTACCGGGTATATCGTACTTTATTATCCATACATATTGAGAATTGTCATTAAAGTTTGCAAAATGTGTTTCCATTAATTGTTTTATTTTGCTCTCAAAACAAGAACCTGGGAATTCCACGGCAGTTATGATGGTCCAGTTAATATCCCCGGTGGTTGACCGACATTTTGCACTTTTTATCATTACATGTAAATATAGTTTTTAAAAATGAAGACTGAAAAGAGCATACCGCCCCAAAATTCATAACGCCGCGCCGGTTCGCAAAATTAATTAACCTCCCACGTAATTAATTTATATTAATATAGATGAATGCCTTGTTCATAAACTAGTTTATCACATTTTGGTCAAGTTTTTTCCTCTTCCCTCGCTTAAATTATATTGGGGCACGTAACCATAGCAACAAAAAATACCTCAGTGCAGAGGCACCCCCGCGCATCCCCTCTCCAACTTTATCTTCTTTGTCCTTTTACATCTTTTTTTTAAAATATGTCTCAAACATAATCCTTATACACTTGAATTCTCTTGTTGATAATATGAAAATTGTTATCTACAGCAGACTAATCAGAAACCTTGTCCAGTCCAAATGGTTGCGATAAACAAAGGAAATAGAAACTAACCTGTATAAGCATAGAGCAGGAAATGACCTTCTGAAGTCCCTTTCGAAAGATAAATAGAACTCCTAAAAGCGCTAAATTGTATCGTCAATGTTATTGATATATTTGGATAGGCCTTGTTCTGCTACTTGAGCTGATGAAAGGAAAGTTTTCATCGAGACTATTTTGATGAGTAATCAAAAGTGTGAACGATAATAAAGAGAAAGAAAGTGAGCATTTTTGAAAGTCTCAAATTGGCTTGTTGTGTTTTTCTTCTGTATTCTGATGTTAAGATTATATATAAAAATAGAGATGTCGTGGTCTAGTGGGTATGCCACGGGAATGCGGATCACATGGTTTGCGGTTCAAGTCCCACCACGACATTAATGTCTTTTGCAAGACATACATTTGCCACTCTCCACCCAAGTATTAAATGAGTACCCGGTAGGATGCGAACGTTCATGTGGTTGGATTTGAATGTATGTGCTTGTAAAATGGCGCCTGGCCGGAATATTCCCCAGAGAGCAGAATGCGTGTACTATCATGTGCAGATTAGCAATCGAATCCAATGACTAGGGTAATAATAATTTCAATGCAAGTTGCTTAGATACGCTATAGAAATGATTATAATTATGAGAAGAGAAGACCTCTACTTGGAACAAGTTCACCTTGTTATACAGTAAAAGAACATTCAAAGGATTTTTTTTAATTAAAGAGAGATGAGGGCTTACGAGAGATTAAGAGTGGGTTAACAAGAAATTCAGATAGAGGGTAGGGGAAGAATAAAGAGATGAAGATAAAAGGGTATATAGAGAGCCCGGAAAGGCGGGAGATATAGAGGGTCAATGACCAAAGCCAAATAGAAATAATTGTCATCATCAACAAAAAGTAAGATATTGATGCTTAACTTGATAAAGTGATTAAAATAATTTCAATGTGCCAAAAAATTAATAAACCTACACGGTTATCAACAATGGAAGTTATCATTTATTTGTTTTTGTCATGTGGGTTAGGCCCATCGTTGGGCCATTAAACTGGGGTCATTGTCCGAGACAGTATGACACGTCACGTTGATTGAGGATGCCTCGAAATATTAACTTAGCCTTAACTAACCCTGTATATGATTACTCAACAAAAAAAAACGTATAAAAAGGGGGGAAATAGTGGCAAGCGGAGTAAGATAATTATGCTCATGCAAAATTAAAGCAAATATTAAAAGGGGAGGGGTCATTTTGGTCGATGTCACTGCCCTCGCACATAGATGCTCAAGGATTTACCGCCACCAAAATGCATTCAGGCTATACTTGGAATACGAACAATACCGCTCTTCAGTCAACGTGTTTATATAGAAGTGCACTGACAGCCGATCCTGAAAGAATGACCTAAATTTAACACAGAGGCCTTGGATTCTAACCGCTAAATAATACCATAATCGATACTTTTCGCAGAAAGCGGACTGGCGCCATCACTTGGCGACGTGGGTTCATGACACGGCATTAGTCTTTGTCGGATACTCTTTTTAATCAATTTTGGAATGCTTAGAGAAATGAAGGGGATGAGAAGAAATAGATGCAGATCAAGGATTAGGCGGAGAAGAAGAGGAAGAAGGGGAAGAAGAAGAAGAAGAAGAAGAAGAAGAAGAAGAAGAAGAAGAAAGTAAAAGAAGAAAAACAGCAAAAGTTGTGCATAGATCGAGTCAGGAATAACATCCAAGGTTTTTTTGTGAAACAGCAAAAAATGGATCATAATTTATTGTTTGGTATACAGGTAGTAATTTTTAATCTTCCTTGTACTTCTTTTTAATGTTCTTGGTGATACTTTCGTTTTTGTTTAAATCAGTATCCTCTATGCAACAGATTTGGGTTTATAAAACGTTAGTCGTACTCGTGATATTTTTACACTGATTTATCAAGTGAAACTAAGCCTCAATCAATCATTTTGTTGACATACTCAGGGCATTGTTAATAATCTTTAAAAGTCCACAAGAACTGCGTTATTATTTTTTTTACTTCTCGAGTAACAGTATAAAAACAAGACTAACAGTATTCATATTGCCTGAAAGGGTCACCGTGCCTCGGAAATCACGACTTTTTTTTTTTAATAAAAAAAAAAATCATATAATGGAGTGTGATATCGAGTCCATATACCCTGTTTTGTGGTCACGAATTCGGAAGACGCCGAGAGAACTGAGATTAAGTTTCACAATGATATTTGCATTCGATGCAAATGAGGTGAATTTCTGGGAAATATTTGTCGGAACGTGATGAGCGGAGCACAAGGCTTTATTAGGTGAATAGGAAATCGATTTATTCCATGCTTAGTACAAATATAATTATTATTGCGACAGAAAATACTGTAGTTGTTTTCTAGCTAAAGGCTAATCTGGATTTCAAATTAATCGTACTAGGGTCATTGACAGCTAGAGGAATGGATTTTGTCTCCCTATATCTTCTAGCATTTACTATGCATGTAAAAATGAATCATTGTGTTTTCACTTTATCCTTCTCACTTTCCCCATCCAAAATGAGACAATGAAATTCTTCTTTGTGTTTCTCTGCAGTTACCCGAAATTATGAACAAAACAGAAATTAATGTTATGTAAAGTCTTATAATAGATAAATAGACGTTGCCAAGTTATGGTAAATAGCCAATCTGTCAAATAACAATTTGTAGAAATGATGAAGTATTGCAGCATGCCGTGTCCCTCGGGGAGGGGTAGGGGGTTACCCAGTACATACCGAAGCGAAGATCTGCAGATTTTAGATCCTTAAAAAAAATCCTTGATTAAGCTCGTGCTGCAATGATAATTATAAACCTTTAGATCAGTCAGGAACCCCATGGGGTTGTTAAAGTCATGCATGCAAGCGATCGGCTTGTTATAAAGTCATGCATGACTTTAACAAGCCGATCGGCTGTCTGATTATCAAGATATTTATGATTGAAAATCGAAATCAAATTTTGCGTTTGCCAAACGATTTTCATAACACTACAGTCTATTGGGGAAAACGAGTATGGTAAAACCGGTCACTCAAAGGTTTTTACTTTTTTGAGGCACTTCTTGACTTTTTAGGGCCGTGCATCACGATCCCTTTAACATAAACCATTTCTCTGTTTCCTCTATATAGTTCGCGCATTTATTTTATATCCAGGTACCAGAATGTATTGTGTATCAAACAGGTGGTTTCCATGGAAACAGAACGTATCGCGTTACAGTTTAGTGCCAGGTCAACCGGTTAGTTCACTTTCATTGCTCTGACCTATTTCACGGAGGGGCCAAGGACCAGAGGACCCAGTCTGATCTTAGAACAGCTCCTTCTATGCTGATATAGTGCCTGCTACGATACTGCTCCCATGCAGATATGGATGATTGTACGATTTACAATGATTGGATCCCCCCCCCCCCGAAAAAAAAAGGTCTTTAAAAACCAAATGAACATGATAGAAAAAGAATAGACGAAATAGTACTTGCAGCATTGTCGTTTTTGAAAGAAAACGAATGCGGGAAATGGACAAACAGAAGGAGTAGGAACAGACGAATTGAAGACGTATAGCCTACATGTCATTGTATATGAGAAAATAATGAGGAGGATTCAGGTTAATGAGGAAATGACATTGCGGAGATTAACAGAATAGAAATTATAATTAAGTTTTGAAATCCTACAAATACACTTCAGGTGGACACCACTTATATAATTATGACTAATAATAATCATTTAGAATACAGAATGATTAGGCCAAAATCAATTTAAAGCTGCAAGGACAAACAGATCATCATTTTCAAAGCAGAGAATTTGATCGATCCTCAGCTACAGACAATAATTGAAATTGAATAAACCTGTATTTCATCCTCGGTATTGTCAGTCATGTCATGGCACTATATAGTGAGATGAATCATCAACGGTGATTTTTTTTTTTCTCCCTCCAGAAATGAGAGGAAAAAAACCCAACAAATTTCGCATTGTTGAATTGTCCGAGCGCGAGGTTAACGATTTCAATATCTAGGAAGACTCGAAATAAAAAAAAAACACATTGTTCCTGTTTGCTTGTGAAATATGAAGGTTTTTCCATAAACAAGTTGTTTTTGTCAGTGAGCGGTGTTCAAACTTCAAAGGGAAGGCAAGATATGTGTGGTGGTGGGGGAGGGGGGGGGGTTGACTGAGGTCATAATTCTATTTTTAAATCCGTGCAACATACATGTTATACTGATTATAGCATTCTTACATCGGCATCAGTTTTTGAAAATATTTCGTTGTATTGTGTCAATGAAATTATACACCTGTTGTAGTGTTGATTCCTTTGAGCATTGTTATAATTCTGAAGTCTGCATGCAGCCTTATAGCCTATATTGAAGCCATAAGTTGAATAGAAATCTCAATAATGGTTTAGGGTTGTAATGGCAAAGATGATTTTCAACAGTATTGAAGTGAATATGATACTAAAGGCTTGTATAAGAAATGTTTCTCATTTTCATGTTTTCTTACACTTTCAGAGTTTATAAACTAAAGTGTATGCATAATAATTATCCTTCCGCCAATATGCTTTCGTTAGCGTGAATGCAAATGTGTTTTTATTTTTTATTTTTTTTATCAGTATGGTGAATTTTGTGTTAGTGTATGTTTAACATAGGAATCTAATTGTTTACATAATTATCTTTTGAACAAAATTCAACAGCCTCGTTTGTCCTTTGGGAGTTGTAGAATGTATACAAGACAGAATACCAACTCAGCTTAATATGCTTATACATTGTAGTTATCACAGTATACTTTCTGGTGAGAAAGGAAAAGAAATCACACTGATTAGATTCGGTTTTGTTTTGGATATAAATGTCACTCATCCCTATAAATAGATCACGTGTGATACATTTTACAGATTCCACTGGTTTCCGATTCCACGCTAACCGATGTTTTGATGATACGATTTGAGGTTACATCTTGCAGTAACCAAAACGCAAAATCATGTTTAAATATTTATATAGGGCCTCCGCGCTGGTGAAAATGTCTCGATTAGGCATAATTTCACTCATTCATGGATAGGAAAAATAAATCTTGAATATTGTACAGACTGTGTTTACCACCAGGAAGGATATTCATGAGGAAATACAATGCAGTTCTGACTATATCCAACCATTCATTTTATTTGTTGTTTGTTACACTATGGTGATATTGAAGAATGAGGAAGAACGGGATGGGAGAAGAATTTTATTTGCAGGGGGAGGGGAGGGGGCAATGAATAATATGAGAAGATAAGAGTCAAAATACTGAGTGGGTGTGGTGTTACTATAATGGAATCATGATTTTAAAAACATGGGAGAATTATGTTTTGCACCATCATATCAATTCCTTTCATAGCAAAAGCGCTCCTCACAATTTCTGTAAATTTGGCAGTTTAACCAGGGAGCCCTGGTTTAACGCTACGCGTACCGCCTTGACCGGACTGTGCGGTTTCTGTGCAGTTCTGTGTGTAGAGAGGTCGGGCTGTATTCATTATTTCTTGGGGGTGCATAAATTGCTCTAATTATACGTACGCGTGTAATGCGCAAGTTTATTGTGACGGCACTAAACCCATCCCACTCATTGTTACCCTATTTTCATAATGGTACTGACCCAATGAAATGTAGTGCAGTGCGCTCGTACGCGCTGCGCTGCGTGTGTACGTACATATATGTACTGTACTTATGCATGTTCAGTTATATGTGTATGCATAGCATTACGTACATGCATACGGCTAGCTGGCACAAAACCCTGGGTCGGGCTTCTAAAATGGGACATGAAGCATGATTTGACATGAAAAATGACGGAGCTAAAAATGAATCAATCAAAATGAAATTTATATGTATGAAAAGCTTACGTATCATATGTCATTGTCTGTGATTGAGGATTTACAAATTTGACGCAAAACGCGTTGCTGCAAAGTTAAAGATTGGTTTATTGAAAGGCAATCGAGCACAGTACGACCGATCCATTGACATTGTGTATGAGAGAGTAATTTTTTTTAAATGGATTGTAAAGTTCAACGTCAAAGTGACGGAGGTTTTTTTTCAAGTAAGGGCATGGTTTTACATGGAATGTAAAGGAAATGTTTCCTTCTTCTCATATCTCGATTGAGGATATCATTCTCAATTTCGATTTTTAATGGTAAAGAAAAGTGTAAAAAGATGTCGAGAATTTTACCATATGTCATGTAATATAAAATGCGCGCGGGTCGGTTGATCTCCCAAAAGGAGCGCGAAGGAATTGATATGCATAATTGTATTGTCATTTGTATGTCACTCTTTGAGTATTCCCCATTTCGAAAATTATTGAATTTCATTAGATATTCGATATTCGAAATACTTATGACTAAGCATCTTTGATGATTAATGTACACGTTTAATTTGTATTACTTTCTTTGGGCGTGTCAAATGCATCTGAACACATAATTAAACCATTACAGAAGGACGGTATATAATGAAGGATGAAAAACCCCGAAACAAGGGGTAGAAAGAAAACCTTGTTTACACCGGGGGTGGGGTTCATTATCATACAATTCGAATCATCTTCCACAATAATGGTCATCTCGAGTTGAATAACAAGACCTTGAGTGTGGTTTAGCGTGAGTATGAGTCATCGTGAAACCCCACATCACGGAAGGGATGCCCTCCCTGTGCTATTAATAAAGCGCTGACACATCACCACCATTAGTCATACCATACCAGCCGTGTGAGGCTGTACGGTTGAAAACAACAACAAAATGCATAGCTACACACAGTGGAGTGTATAGTATAACGTGACTGTGTGCGAAGCTAGCAACGGCATGCACAGGTCCAAAATTTGTCTGGAAAATTTACTATTGTGTGTGTTTGATTGTGTGGCATACACGCACTGCACTGTCTGCGGGCCGTGCATGCTGCAGGCATACAATTCTACATTCCTTCATAGAATGATGCACAATGCTAGAAAACGACTTCCCCCTTTACACGTACACACTGCCAGCACTCGAGAAAATTATGATGAAATGTACGGATATCGTGAAGAAAAATTCTAGTATGTTCCATGGCGTCTAGCTTCATGTAGAGTACAAGCCATTTCATTCACGAGTTGAGGAATTTATATAAATATATAATTTAATGTAATTTAAACAAAAGAGGTCTTCTCATTAAAGAAATAAAGTAAACGAATATGTCCACCGACAGGTGCACAATCATATAAACAACTTTTACATATTTATTAACAAAATGAAGTATTATTAGCACTGGGATGGATAAAATGATATTGTCAGTGCAGGGTGGTTACTATTTTTTATTGTAGCTGTTAGCTAGTAACTCCATGGCTAAACCTGTAACGAGGTTATTTGCTGCCTATTATGGCCTATATATAGGCCTATATAATTAATGAACTATACTTTATTTGAAAACGGTCCAAACGAAACGGCTCAATAATTATATGCATGCATGCAAGTCTCTATAGTATGCTGAACATATTGCCTGGTGGAAACTGGTACACGATGTCACATATTTGAGCACGATTTCTAGTTAATAATTGACAAAATTGTATACGGAATAATATTCCACCACCTCCCTAATCATATGCACGCCAGAAGGTACTAAAATTCACCGACCCGGCTTGCAAGCAAGCTAATAATATTGGATTACACGAGCAGTGTGTGTACATTGGAAGGTATGTGCAAACTCCGTTTGTGTGTGCGATCGTGTCAATGTACAATGTGATAGTCTATTTTTACAGACGTGTTATGCATTTTCAGTTCAAACTAGAATTTATAAAAAATCTTATTCCGCATATACACGGGGTAGCCTGTTTATCTAATACAAAATGATATGAAATAATATATTCATGATACATAGAAATACAATGGATAGTGACGTAAAGGTATAAAACACATTACAAACATTAAAAAGCATGTCTTTCATTTTCAAAATGGCTCTGTAAAAAGTTTATAAAAATAATGTGCCAACTGAAGCTTATTTTTACTTGTAGCCCAATGAACAACGGACGTGTCCGCCTTTATGATATTAATTATACGCTCTATGAATGGGTGATGATTTTATCAAGTTGGTAATATGATTTTCCAAGAGACCTATATCAAACTAGACCATGACTTTTTTTGTTGTTGTAAGATTCTTGTTATTTTTTTCCATTTTCAAGGTATTAAACATAACATGATAACATGATTTCAAGAAATCAATCAAAAACAAGGAAGGACCCCTTCATTTTATATGATTAATAGGGAAAGATATAGGGAAATGTAAACAGATTTGGGAAAGTTTTCTAAATTATCAAAATGATTTTGTATGTCTAGGCTCCAAACTGTTAAACTCTACCTCTACCTATATATATATTTTTTTTTTTAGATTTTTTTTTGTTATAAATGCTTCCATTTTTAAAACAACATAATATGACTAGATGACTGAAACAATCAAAATGATATAAGTGAGTTTAAATGGAAGTGTAAACATTAAAAAGAAAGGAGACAAAATCCTCCCTGTCCTCCCCTCCCCTGTTCTAACTCAAGCAACAAAGTCTGCATACGTAGACTAGCATGTCTGTTCAAAATTATGTGTGCACGCGGGGGAATACCACCTGTCCCTGGGGGAATTGCATTACCCCCTTCAATATCGTGAACTCCTAATTATTTCGAGTGCTTTCTGCACGCATAATGCATCGAAAATGTGTATTATGTGTGTCTCGTCTTCAATTTTAAACATACCCCACACATATAAATGGGTGCAATATACTCAGAAGCTAAAGACTGCTGAATTTAGGGAGACTACACACCAGCGTATTATAATTGGCATTCTGGTTGTAGTATTCTGCGGTGGTATACTTATGAACTTGAGGTTGGATTGAGATGACCCCTGGCATGCCAGCGTGTCAAAGAGTATATAATTGTGCAGCGCGCGCGCGAGGCGGTATGAATGCAAAACGAAAGTACCGCAGCTCGATCAGATGAAATACTCGATTGTAATAAATAATTATTAGTGGGAAGTACTCATAATAAATTCAAGCGAAACCGAAATGAAAGGAATTAGCTTTGGGGCAATGTAGGTGCGGGGTTGTTTGGCGCATTAGAATAAACGAGTCGAGTGCATAGCTTATGACAAGTGCAATTTTCCGCCTCCTCTGTTTTGAAAAGGAAATCTTCTTTGCAGTATAACATCATGATTTGTTATCTTAAATCATTCTATAATTAGATTTGCAAGCATTATTTAAATGGGCGTCATAAAACTGTCTTTGAAATTATCATGAAAGGAATTAAGGAGTTCGGTTTCAACTTCAAGCAAATTCATTTAACTGAAGATCTTCAAGAGAGAGCTATAACACGATAGTTAATATGGATATTCTATTTACCCAAACTGGACGTTTTCCAAGTTTAAAACAGAAGCACAAAACAGGGTGAGGAAAAATAAATGATGTAAAAAATATTTTAAATATCTTCGATGACACCATTCATTGCGTCTGCAGAATCCACCTGCACAGACTAAACTCACGGTATATCAGGTCAGGCTGCAGCGTGATAGTTCTACCGGGAACTACTGGGAGGGATGACTCATCAATCAAGGGAAAACACCCTCAAATTTTTCCATGCTTCATCACCGTACTGGACTGGGGTTCCCCGGCAGCCAGACAGCTTCTAATGTTCCAGTATTGATCAAGCCAGCTCTATAGCTTATAATCTTTGTTCGGCATGCATGTGGAGGAGTTTAGGGCTTGATCCGAGGGCATCTTATAGGAATTGATTATGCATTTAATATATAAAGGGTATGCCTTAAAAGAAGGGTTGGACAGTTTCCATCTAATACTAGTTACAATATGCGCCAAACTGTTCCTCAAATTGATGCCCAAATTGCAAGAGCAGGAATTAAACTGTTATTTTGCAAAACTCCATTTTAGTGAAAACGCGAACACACCTTTTTATTTGAAAGGGCTGATACGCCATACTTGTATTGCTACTGCGGGATGGATGGGGTTATGGAGTGGTGGTGGTGGTGGATTGGGGGGGGGGGGGGGGGGGGGGTTGACACCTTTCCTCGGCTAAAATTTCCTGTCCGTGTGCCCCTCGAGTCGAGTCGAAATTCGTTACAATTTATTTATTTTTGCTCGTTAAAGGATTTTCCAGATATGCATGCATTCAGTTTTGCTTCTGAATTGTAAAAAGCATTTTTTTTCAAAACGTTATTTACTTGGACTATGCAGGGAATATTATCACAGCGACAATTTCAATTCCGTATTTACAAATTAATCATGTTAATGTGATCATTTGGCACGTGATTTTGTTGACTTATAAAGATGATCACTCTATAATAATAATCATGAAAGTTTACACTTTTGACCTTCCAATTGAGAATCATTCTGTCGAACTCGGGATTTGTGCTTCATCGTCAAAGATCTCGGCATCTTTTGAGATTCAGATAATCAGCAGCTAAAATGTCACGGACAATCTCGTGTGACCCCAAAAAGAAGATTGATAAGTAGAATCTAGTCGGGGATCAAGTCCGCTGGGAATCTAGGAAATCAGATAGCAAACTCAGAGTCATCGATACAGAATTGAAAATCCTCAGCTCGTATATTATGCTTAGTTAGATTTGCATTATGAAGTTCTGTTAGTAGAAGGCTTTCTTATTTAATTAAAGCTGTGTTGCAGTGAAAGATGTATAGGCGATGTATACTAAAGACTAAACTTACAAGGCTCATTATTTTAAAAGTCCTTCGTTCATAATAGTACAGGCAATAAAATTGTCTTGATTTTACGGGTTGATTCCTAATCCCTGCAAACGGGACTTCTTTGAAACCTAATATCGATTTCGACACAATGCTTTTTGTTTGTGTTTGCTTATCTTGCGCAACGTTGCTTTTGAATTGCATAAAACGTCACAATAGAATGGAATGCAAAGAATGCAGCAGAGCGGATCACATGATTGTGACATCACAGAACGAGATTTCGAAATATACCCACACGTGGAAGTAAAGACATTAAATATTATTGAATCGCTTTGTTTGAAATTTAGAGTTTAGAATTTGTCTTGGAATAAAAGACTTCATGTATAGATTCGGCATTACAATGGTGGTGGCACTACCTTGTACCCGTTGGTTATTATTATTTTCATTTCCTTTTCTTCATAATATTGAAATGTAATGGGAAACCCCTTATAAATATGGTATTACAAAATAGGGGCTACAAAGTTACCAACACCTGTGGACACAAAGATAGCCTAATTTACTTGGCTTATTGCGAAACCGTATAAAGCCTAGGTATACTACAAGGGGCATAACATATTTTAACTTGTTGAATAGGTGTCACATTTATACTCCCAAATAAACATGCACTCCAAGTTTGTGCATAGATCATTTTGATAAGATTTTAACTTATCTTATACCAGTTGTCAATTTTGTACACCTCATTTTTTTCTTGATTTTAATCTTGCAAAATATGTCCAAACAATAATGGAAACAGTAATTGGAATAGGTGTTGTAAAAGCTGTATAAATCCAATTAATATCATTCTTTGAAAGATGTGGAATTTATACTCCAAAACAAATAATATATATATGCACTCCAATTTTACAAGGGTCATTTTTATTCTTGTTAAATATCTATTATTGGTATTTTCATTATCAATATTATCATATATTATCTTTATCTTTATCTTTATTAATATCATTATCATCATCCTTATTATTTGTAGTGGTGGTAGTATTATCCTTTTCATCATTGTTATCATCATCGTTCTTAGTATTGGTATTATGATTATTATCATTATTTCTATCATTATTATTATGATTATCTTTTAAAAGATAATAGACACTGTCATAAAATCTACATCATTACAGATGAAGGCCACCAATCCCTGGACATGCTATTAGATGCGCTTTCAGGATCCTCGATTTTGTGGAGACAAAACAGCTGAAAAGCTGTCTGAATGACACTTGAAGTGAAGGTTTTTCAAAGATAAAAGAAAGGAGAGCTAGAGGGAAGCCGGAAGGAGACAGGAAGAAGACGGTGACAGCCCGCCTACCGGCCCAACACCCGACGGGAAACAAGGAGGTACGATGTGGTACATGCTAGTTCAGCCGAAAACCCTATTTGATGCACTGCTAATACACGGTTCCTGTTGTTTTTTTCAAAACCATTTTGCAAAGTTATTACGCCTGTCTATGCATGAAGAGAAAAGTTCATTTTTCCTGAACCAAAGACGGATGCTCGTATAATTTGATCGGTTTTTCATATGCGTGCAGTTTCATCATGACTAGGCTGTGTACTTTTGCAATTATTTTTTATCTTCATGCAGGTTATTTGAATATGATTGACAATGTTCAACAATATTTGACAAGTGTAAGCAGAAGGTTGAAGAAAACAAAACCTCAGTTATTAGATAACATGCTGGTGGATGGTGGTAGTTATTCATTAACCAGATTTGAAAAGAGAAGAAAAAATATGAGACGAAGATACCGTGAAGAAGAGAATAATAAGAAAAGAATGAAGAAAAACAGGTGAAAAACATAGAAGGGAAAGAAGGAAAGAAGAGATGAAGAGAAAGAGCAGGATCAGTAAAAAAAGATTAAAAATAACAACCGCTATCATTTATATTATATGAAATATCACCAGTGTTTTATTGTGCTGTTTTTCTTGATTAAGTGATGCAGACCATAAAAGAATATTATATTCTCATAAAGTATTTACAATGAATAATGGAAATCTGAATAAACTTTGGATTCTTATCTAATATCTTTCATTATGTTATGAAGAACAAAGGTGTTACCTCTTTTGCAGTTTTAAATTCTTTCGATTGCATGTATGATATATTTCTTGTATTGAATTAAATTTGATTTGAAATAGCTTTCCACTTCTATTTCATTTATAGGATGGTATTGGTACATGTATTTCTATTTTGAACTTGTAAGCCTGTATAGTTTAGTGCCTGCATTCATGTAATGACTGACAATCAAGTCTGATATTCATGATATTTGACTATTTGTTCGAATGATGTAATGTATGTACCGGTAGTTTGAATTCCATTTTTAGTATACTAACACCATGCCTCATAATAGTCGGTCTCTCTTCCTCTCTCACAATCATACAATACAGTATGTGCACATGACCCATGACACAGCAACAACACAACACTGTATTCTCCCATAAGGCCATAGGCCTACACGTATTCACACACTGTACGACCTGCACTCCCTCGACATGGCATTGTAATAAATGCCCGTGCATGCAATCTCATACCACAGCTACATGCACAGTACATGCTATCTCATTTGAATTTGCTCAGACAGGGCATGTACTGTGAATCTTCTTATGTTTTGTATTCTTTTCTGTATGGCATTTTATGTTGGATTTCTTGAAATTGACAAAATACTTTCATTCCCAGGCCATACGTCTGCAAGTGTGAATTTTCATGGAAAATTGAATATACTAACATCCACAATCAAGCAATAATAAAAGAAAGAGGCCTTTAGATACTAGATGTTATGAACCAAGCACTGGGTCTGTAAGCCCATAGAAATTGGGGGTTCATCATAATCATCATCATCATTAAAGTTTTGCTATATGTTTGAAGCTCCTACATGCAAAATCTGTATTCGCATCAATCAGCAGCTTGCAACATATTCGCAAAGTATGTCATGATACAGGGAAAAAAAAAATCATGTCTCACCCTTCATCTTAATTACATACATGTATTCTGTCCTCACAGTCACACACATTGCATGTCATCTATTGTCTATCAGTAGGATATGTGTTATTGTTGTAGTTATGATTTTATGCTCCTCAAGCTCTCAACTGAAAATATATTCAAAACCATCACTCAGGCACACAAACCTCGCATTCAGGACAACAAATCACATTGGAAGAAGAACGTTGTAATTTTCATTGTTTTTATTATCCAGCAAATTGAGCTGTAGTTTTTTTTTTTCTTCAATAATTTGTTTTTTACAATACATGGCATGACAAACTTCATGAAAAAGAAATGACAAATGGCAAATAGGTAAAGTATGCACTAGTGTACATGTATTACTTGATGCATCTTTATAAAAACATATAAAATGATTGGAAGAAAAGATCTACTTCAGTGATGAAGGTTTCATACAAATGAAGAATTCCAAAGACAATATCCAGCTTTCAAATTAACCCAATATTCACATAAAATATATTATTGCAAGTATATCTTATTGGTTCATTTACCGGTTTCAATGTTATAGAAATAACCTGTTGTTTTTTATGGTAAATTCTGTACAATAATTGGAGAAAAATGACAACCATGACATTTAGAAAATGTTTCAGAATTGAAAAACACTAGCATGTGAATATTGGTTAAAAGAAATGCATGTACAAGTTGATAATAAACTTCAGTGCAGCGTTTGTTATTTCGCCTTCATACACGGATTGCTTATAATTAAATGAATTACAATCTTTCTGCATGCCTATGTCACAGACTCGTCAGGCAAAATTGTTCCGTCTGAAGTTGTATTGCAAGAATGGGCATTTGTACACAATATAAAACAAATTTTAAAAAGAGCAAACACCAATCACAGTTGGTGTGATCGCAAACTTTTACTCTTTGAGTTTAACACTGGGTGCAGAAATGTGCTAGCTTTCCTACAGAGTAGAGCTGTAAAAAAAATAAATGGTTGCAAAATACACTGTAATTCATAGCACAGATGAGCTGTAAATTTGCAGCTGCTTCTGATGGTCAGTGGTTATGATTCATAAGTCAAACTAAAAAAAAGAAAAGGCTTTTTTCCTTGCACACAATGCTTTTCGTCAAACATGACATACACAATGCACATGTAGCATAAAATAAAATTTGAAAAAACAAGAATTTTGTAACATAAGACCATACCTTTGTTTAGAAAAGATTCTCAAAACCAGTATGCTTCATTGAAAGACATTTGTCATAATAATATTCACATCGTAAACCATTTTCATTTTCATTTACAAATTTATAAATTCCTTGAACTTTCCTTCAAACATTTTCTATTTCACAATGCATTCTCTTTTCACCCTTTCATCTGAATAGCATGACCATCTTATAAACTGGACTTCAATGGACTAAGCATGGACGAAAACAATTATAATTTGGGCATTAAAAGTTTATACACTAAATATTAATACCGAAGTACTGACTCAAAATTACTGGGCAAGTTAGTAGACAAATCGTCATTTTATTTTGATGGGCTTTTTATCGGTAGTCTTATTGGGCGGAATAAACAATTTTACAATTCTCAATTTCTTCTGCATTATAACTACATACAGATTGAAAAATGCAGATTTATATCAATGCCAAACATTGCCTGTACATCATGGACTAAATGAGATATTGGAAATCAGAAATAGGAATACTACTGGGGATCCTGCCCCAAATTTCTGTCAAACATGCATACAATCTTATCATGATCGAATTGTAATTTTGTATCAGCGCTAGAATATTGGGAACTGCAAACCAGCACAGTATATACATTTTCTGGGCCATGTTTAAATTAAAACAAAACAGAACATATGAATGCGTCTACGGAGTCAACAATAATGTGTGTGTTACGGGCCTTTGTTACACACGACTCAAGTCAATAGTCCGAAGTGACCGTTTTTTCAGCAATAAATGTCAATGTTCAAAAAGTCAAATGTGCAGTTATTCCAGTTTAAAATGCCAGTTGTTGTGCCAGCATAACTTGACATCCGCTCTTCACATGTTCCATCACACTCTGTTTCAGTGCACAAACTTGCTCTCGAAGCTTGGTGGCCGTCGTTGACAAGTCAGAGTTTTGTGTTTTCAGGTCATTCACTTTATCCTCTAACCTGGCAATACGCTCAAGCTTGCGCTTGCGGCACTTGCTGGCGGCGATTCGATTCCTGAGCCTTTTCCTCTCAGCCTTGATGCGCTCCTGGTTTTCCATGTCGATGGGGGACATGGGTGCGGTAATTGAAGCGTGGTACACTGGAACAGTCTGGGGCTCTTCGCACGAGGGTTCCTGCTTGATATGGTCAGAATTGGCCCATCCACGTGTGATTGCCATAGAGTCAATGGGCATAGAATTGCGAGATGATAGACCAACGGTTGATCCAGGCAGCGTAGTTGTTGTAGGCATTGCAGGGTTGTACATTGACGTCGCAGGCGTGGTCATACTTGACATCGTAGTTTGAGTGTTGAGGATCTGCTGCTGGTAGGTCGTTGTTGGGCCAAGGTCCAGCTGGTCAAGCGACGATTCATCGTCGCTCACCACGGAATCCGAGTCGCCAGAATCATTCCGTTGATGAAGACTCTGCAGTGCCTCGACGAAACCCTGGGCGAAGGCAGCCTGCTCTTCGGTAACGTTTTTCGGGGAGATAAACTGACCAGGCGTTGGTGTAGTACAGATATTGCCTTGCTGAGAAATAATCATCTTTTCGAGTTCAGGAGAGGCGAGTTTGAGCATCTGAACGTCTGGGGTCGACAGCAGAGCAGCCGTAAGTTTGCGCTTGCCCATTCCGACGTCCAGATCCAGAGTCATGCATTTCTTCTTGCTCAGCCACGGGTTGTGTGAATCTTCGTAGAACTGAGTCTCCATCTTTTTGCGACCGTTTTCGACTGACATACAAACAGTTATGAGGTTTCTCTTTGCTATGAGCTACAAGTCTGAGTCACAGCTCTCGATGTGATATGGCAAAGTGGGGGTTCCTGTAGTTGGCTAAGTAATGGTTTGGGAGAATTCTCCGTCTCTTCGCAGACTGAAATGATCGTAGTATGAATTTCCGATACCAACGCTGACTCACTATATATACACTGACTAAGGATTCCCAAAATAGACGCAAGAGCAGTGACATCAGTTTCTCGAATAACGATTGGTCGGCGATGATGTAAGACGTGTGTTTGGCAATGTCATATTGCAATCTGATTGGTCAACCTAGAATGTCAATCAAAGCACATGTATATAGTGCTCTGGAAGTAAACGGTAACCTGCTGAGACGAGTCCACTTTTGTAATAGGGGTAGTGTATCAGACTTTAACAAATTAAAATGGACTTTAAAGTTCTAGGAACTTAATAATTACTAATTTACAATTATAAATTAAATAAAAGGTATACATCTGTCCTAATATAATGCAAATAATACTCCAAGTATATCACTGTTTAATAACATTGTTAAATTTCTACCTAAGTCATATGGACGCTTCCAATTACACGTCACAATCTTTTTCCGGGTAACAGAACCAACCTCGCCGGAAGAGGTTCTTAATTTCCATAACAAAACGTATTAACCTTGATTTCGCTACGTCACAAACCTCCTTGCCTTATATGGTATTGTTGTGGAAGTGAACGAGATCAATCAGGTGGTAAAGGTGAGACTTTTGAGCAAGTTTATTATGATAAAATCAAGTTATAATGTCAAGAGGGAATGTTTACTGTGTGGTTGCTAGTGTCTGTGTGTTTCATATTCCCTCGTTAGATGATAAACATGAACCGTACGTTAACCGAGGCTGTTGTCAGCTCCCAAGTCCAAACCGTACGTGTGAATTACTCGGGTCGGGACACTAAGTGTCACATGTACATTATGCAGTTCGGCATAGGTCTACGTTGTGGAGCGAGCGATAAAATGGTCTTGTGTCGATCAGGTTTATTTTCAGTCATGGAAATCCTATAAAAACAGTTAAACAATTGATATACTAGTATTCATTAGTATCCCCTACCACATGAGAAAATCAAGATCCACCAAAGTCTTTGGAAAGCAAAGAAAAGCCAATGGTACCAGGCAGAAGTAAGACTCATTGAGACTGGGTCAAAGACTAAACTTGGAGTTGGACCTGGCTATAAAAATCTAGACTTATTTATTAGGTCTAGTCTAACTTTATAGGTCCGAGATGAAAAATAAATAGCAAGTTAATTTTTAGACAGCAAGATAACCACTCCAAGGAAAAACAAATGTCAAACAACTCCCTCAAGACCAAGGCATAGAAAAAGAAATGAAAAGACAAGCAATAAAAGAAAGAAATGTTAAATTAATTTAAACAAAATATAGATCTAGGCCTATAGTCTAGATCTCTCTAGGGTCTAATAAAAAACCCCGGTAAGCTCGGGCTAGCCTTCCTTTCACTTAACCGTACAAGTCCACCGACATCGCATTGAAATGTGTGTTAAATTTAATGCACACTTTTACACTGGGTTGTCGGCGAAGAATTTATGACGGTTCAAAATTTAAAATTTCATTTCAATATCTAGTTTCTGCAGACATTTTAGCCATCAATGACCTAATAAAGTTAAATATCTTTAGACTTTTGATTAGTTTTTGTTATAAATTTTGAACTGGTCATGGGCAGTCTTTACACAGAAAAATGAAATTGAAATTAATTGTTGACTTTTCTTGGATCGAAATGTCCAATCTTACAGATAGGGTCTAGATCTAGGCCTATTCTGCTTTTGCAGAAAGTTGCTGCTTAATGAAAATTTAATTATTAAAAAATTGACAGGGATTTACAATGCTAGATAGCACCCCTTTCAAAAGGTTAAAAATGACTTCTGTCACCGAATCTCAATTTTTTGACAATCTATGTGCAAATAAAAAATATTGAGGACTTTTCTGTTTTGTATTGTTTTATTTTTGGTTGTGAAAAATCTTCTGTAAATTTGGTCCAACGACCACCATTCAAAATACTTTGGAAATAACCCTGGTAAGAAACTAAATGCTGTGATATCCTGGCATTTTAAGCAGGTTACTGACTTCGCATAGTGGCAACTTAAGTATCTCTTTATTCTTTGTCAGTTTAGCGCTGGGGAAGATGTCACTTTAATGGTATGCGGCAAGCAGATCTATACACTAAACAATTGTAATGCTATTTTGGTCTGAAGTAAATCCAAATAACACCTGTGCTTACTTCCTTGTCAGATGGGCATCCCATCTCTTTGCTCCGTTTTCCAAAAGGTTAAGACTATATTGTTCTTTAGCAGTTGCTCATCCCTGTTTACACTTGTCTGACATGATTTTCATCCGGTTTTTCTTAAACTCTTTGAAAAAGAAAGTTGTTTGCTGCAAACTCCTGTCTGCTTAGAACCCTATTTATTTAATCGTGGTCAGACTTATAGATCTGTTCTTTTACTCTTTTTGTTTTTTCTTAAACACTTTGAAAAAGAAAGTTGTTTGCTGCAAACTCCTGTCTGCTTAGGAACCTATTTATTCAATTGTGGTTAGACTTATAGATCTGTTCTTTTACTCTGTTTGTTGCATGTATGACAAGCAGTATACATATTGACAATAGGGGATGGAGGGTTTGTCGATTCAGTGCTATTTTGGGTTGTAATTTCATCATAAGTTGTTTGTTGTTTCTTGGAAGAAGGGGGTTTTGAGTACTAATTGTTTTGATTGAAGTAGATTTGCAAGATAAAAATGGATGAGTCAGTAAGTGGTTTAAAAATAAAAATCTTCCCCAGCACAAAGACAAAAACAAGTATTGTCCAATAAGAATGATGGTGTAGACAATGGAAACAGGGATTCTGAAGAAAAACAACTGACAATAAAACTTGTGTCTCCTTAATTACTTTTTTTTTACTACATAATTCTCTGCAAAGAAAAAAAGAAGAAGAAAATATAAATGTCATCTCAAACAAGAGGGAACGGGCAGTCATTCTTGGAGTTGGGTTTGGAGGGATGGAGGAGGAATCAAGGGTAAGCTATGCCCCTACTAATCTGTGGAGCTGAATTATTTCTTTTCTTCTAGTATTTAAAACAAAAAGTAAATCCTAGAATACAATAAATTTTGTTATCTCTGGTGATTATGGAGCTCCACATTGATGACATGAATTTCTGTAGATCCACCAGATGAAGTCTTTCAGGTAGTGATCGACATCGCTGCTTACTTGAAAGGCAACCTGGGTGCTAGCCTCCTCTTCTAGACCCTGATATATTAAGGCAATTATAGTAAATACTTTTGTATCTTTTTTGGATGATTGATGTCCAGAATTTGATGATGAGAAAGAAGAACACTCTCACAGCTGGAGAAAATATTGTTATTATACAGTTCTACAACGATTCTTTTTTTTTAAAATCAAAAGTGTAATACAGGACAAATTTCAAAGATATGTAAGAAAGGGCCAAATATTCATCTGTAGATCAAAGATTTCACTGATTAACAGAGTTAAGTGAATGCAAGATTTTTGTTGATTTTGATAGAGAAAAACTAATCATCGTTATTTTTCTTCTTCTTCTTCATCTTCTTTGGGTTACATCTGCCCTCTTCAGGTTTTTAGATTCTTGCAGATTAGTGACTCAGTGTGTGTGGGTCGCTGAGTACAGGTGCAGCGTGCATACTGTGTACTATATATAAGGTGCATGTAAAAGGTCTTGTCCGGTTTAACTCTGGCCTTCTGTCAGTCTTTGACGGAAGGCTATCGGAGAGGAGGCATTGAATGTGCTGAACGGGAGCATATAAAGAAAAACTAGATTGTTTGCCTTGAAGCTAGACTATGCCACACAGTGCATTAAACATATGCACTCTTGGTAAGCTAGGCACATTCCCTCTCAAGCTCATATCGATCAAAGAGCATCTCAAATCATGGTTAATTTGAACTTCTCACAGAATCACAGGTCAGCTGTGTTCTTATACATCTAGCTTACATGATTTACCAGCCCCTACTACTCCTACTACCTGTTGAACATGCTGTTCTTACACCTCTTCCTTTCCATGTGTACACCGCATGGAAGGTGAGACGAAGAATGAGTGATCGATGAGTCCTCGTGGATTGAGGGAAGCATCATACAAACATGACTCAGCTCTAAGAGGCTACCCTGGGAGGGAGAACCCAGTCACCACTCCGGCGCTCACCTTGTTCAGTACTCCATGCTGTACGTGTGAATGTGCTTTGCCAATTTATCTAGATTTGTGTGAACAGGTTATTATATTCTCATACACTGCAATTGACTTTTATGAATCTTTGTTTAAAGATACGGTACTATGTCCCTTTTGCAGCCAACATCGAATTCTTTGCAGGAATTATATGTGATGTACTGTATGTCTATCTGTGAAATTTAAGCGTTAGCAGTGTCCTAATATTCAAATTATGCAAGGAAACCCTTTGTAATGGCCAAAATCAAACTGATTGAATCTTTGTGCAGCACAAAACGTACAACCATTCGGTACAATGGTCTGAAAATCAGAAAATTACTTACTGACTTGGTAGTACTTAAGTCGATTTGACAACTAACAGTCGTTATTTTCCCACTTAAAGACATTTTCAAGCCCCCCTTTTTTTAGGGAAGTTCTAAATTAGTATTATCTTTCAAATGCTGTTGGAATTTAACCTTTTCATTTGTTTGGCCTGCAAGTGGGACATGTTACCTTTAATTGAACATTTTTTAAACCAATGTTTCTCTTCAGAAGCTGTAGCAATGAATTATTTACTCTTCATGATATCTTCTCTATAGCGCCATTCGAAATGGGTTCTCTTAGGCTAGCTTTAAGTAATTTTAAATGTCAGAAAAGTCTCTCGCAAGCTTGTGGTTAATTTTGAGGAGTCTTAACATTTTGAACGCATTAGTCCATTTTATTATCTCTATAAACTTTCACCATTGGAAGACTAACTCACAACTAGCTACCGGTATTGTGACTCGAAACCTTTGTTCCAAATTATGTGAATGAGCTTACCGGTATATCTTAATGTTTGCACTTCAGTGCTTTTGATAGAATATGGATTTTAAAATTGTCCCCAGGAAACCATGTTTTAGCACTTAGCTGTAGTGCCAGAGGAATATATAAAGAACCAATCTGTTCTCCTAAATTGGCATGTATACATATTCACCCTTGCCAGTGAAAGATAACAATTTTGATTGAATTCACTAATCTAGCTTTCATGACTTGGCAAGCATTGTTCATTTTAATAGGTGCACCAACCTCTAAAGCCCCTAGCCTTGTCCCAAAACAAGCAACAACAACAAAGGCGGAAGAAGGAAAAACAAAATATTAGAAAACAATGCTAAATGTTGCATACATATCTTGCACTGAAGTAGCAAGACAGATATTGACCTTCGAAGAATAGTATACAGACTTTAGCATGTATCAATTCTAACAAATTCATGTGTTGCTAAGGTTTCTCATTAATGTAAAAACAAGCTTTGATTCTGAGAAGCTGGCGCTGATCTTATATTCTCACATTTTTTTTTTTATCCCAGTTGTCTAGACCTTGCAATTGTGCTCCTTCTTCTTCCAAATTTTGTTGACCTGACATTTGCTTTGGGCTTATTTCTTTTGATGGTTAGGACGAACTTCAAGGTTGAAATTCAGATTCTGTTAGTGTAGGAAATTTACCATGGGACAATTGTTGCAGTTGCAGATGTCAAACAATTCAAATTATGTGTGCCAAAGTTCACATTATTATTGATTTTATATTTTGCTGCTCTATTAAGAATACAGTAGGAGCCTGGGAGGCCCTTGTGATTTTTATAAGATAATTTGAATGATCCCTTAAAGCAGGACTGCACTACTTGTAGCTACTAATTGCGCCCTCTATATATCAAACAATGCCTAATCAGTGACCATAATTGGTCCCCCATGATCCTCTTTTTCTTATGTTCATTGAGAGCTGATTTGATGAGATAACCACCTGTCATGTGACCTTGCAGGGTGGTCTGATCCCTCGTGTACACTAGTACAGATGGGCTTTAAATCAAAATGATGGTGAATCTCTCCTAGCAGTGTCTAACTAGTGAATGTGGCGTACCTGAGCTTAGCTAGCCAACAAAACGTAGTGTGAAACCCTGTTGATCTGTGTCCATGTAGGGTGCTTGGAAGAGGCTGATTCATGCAGGAGTTCTGCAGGAAATCAACACATCCTGTTCATACGAGCAAGGAGAGAAACAATCCATCAGCGCAAGACCCTAATTGTATTCCATTGAACCATATTCTATGAAATTTCAACCTTAGAGAATATGTTCTTCAGGAAAGAAGTGCCTTCTCTTGATATAATTAGAGTTACATGTAGGTGAATGTTGGCTTTGAAATCTGATAATTTAGTGATGGATATCACAAAAAGATTAGGAGCATGCACCTTAATCAAACAGAAATATAGAAAAAAAATTGTGTTGCCTTCTACAATGTGTATGGAGGATTGGAGTGAGTTAATGAACTTGATGTAGATTTAAATGGGATGGATCAACTTTACCTGTGGAAATTGCTCTGGCAAGCTCAAAAGAACTCTAGAAAAAAAAAGAGGCGAGGAAATCTCTAATTTACTGCAGCTAATCGTTTAAATGCTTTTGTATGATTTTTAAAGTCCTTATGATTTATCATTCAAAAGGACCTGTGTACTAATCTCACGCATTTTTTTAAAGAAGAGGGTCTCTTGTCAACTAAAAAGCTTGCCAGCTGATTGCCATACAAAGCAACAGTCAATAGAAATGCCATTATGCAGAGCAGGTGAATAAAACGATTGGTAGTAAGGATTCAGTAGAAAAACATGCATAAACTGGAATACATATAAAGCTATGTTTACAACACCCAAAAGTAGCCAGCTCGGCGGCCGGGCGGCGAGTTTTGAACCAATTACACCCGGGCCGCGAGTTTTTAACCAATTACACCCGGGCACCGACCTAATCGAGCGTTCGTCGTCGAGCAATTTAGGTAAAAAATCGAAGCCGCTTGGTCAAAGGCTGCCAAGCAGTCACCGCCCGGTCGCCGCTGGGAGATCAGTCGGTCACTGTGCGGCGAGTCCAAAATCGGCCGGCAGCCTTTGATCTAGCGGCTTTTTTGACCTAAATCGCTCGACGGCAAATGCTTGATTAGGTCGTTGCCTGGCACCGAGCGTATTTTGGAGCCCCGCCGATCACCGGCCGGCCGCCTGGCAATTTCTTTAAAATCAGCCAGTGGTCGGTGGGTGACCGCTCGAGGAATCGATGGGTCATCGGTAGGTCACTGCCGGGACGACGCCCTGAGAAGCTCCCCGATTTCGCCCAGTTTTTACCTCAAATTGACCGGCGACTGTCGGGAAATCGACCAACGGCCGACGGGAAATCGACAGGGCACCGCCCAGGCATCGCTGTTGCTCTACAACCTGCTTGACATCTCCAAAAATTGTTAGGCGATGCCTAAATTCCAGCTGCGACCGAGCAGGCTACGCTCTGAGATGTGACCATAGCTTTACTAAACGGGTCTATAGGTCATTCTCATAATGTAATCAAATTTAATACACAAATCTTTGTTAAGTGCCACGTTACAAATTATTTCATTCACCTGTTACAAATAATTGTATTTCAATAGTCAGAATGTGAATTACATACATTACGAGTTGTTAGGTTCGACACGCCATATTGTTTGTCCTACCTAGCAACAGTTAATAAAGAAAATGATCCATCGCAAACATATACATGTATTTGCATGAACCGGTATGTCATTTTTGTTACATACAATTTTTTAATGCTTTTTTAAAAGAGAGAACACTCTCCTGGCTCTCGAAAGATGGTGTGATCATTCCATTTTTCATAATTTGTTATGATATTTGTTTCAGTTAGATGCTGTATAAATGTCCTCCATTGCAGGTTGTGAAAATTATCTTATTTCATATAAATGGAACATGTGTAGTGTTTTTTATTATGATAAATTGTATAGTACAGTTTTGCCCCTTTTTATGGCATTTTTAAAAGTTTGTCATAAACGTTATTATACACTTTCTTCCTTTGTAATGTATTTAAAGGGGATTGGAGGGGGGGGGGGGATAGGAGGGAGGAGGGGATGGGAGGGGGAGGGGATGAGTAGGGGAGGGGATGTAGGGGGGGGGTGGAAGGGTGATATTGCTCCTATCATGACCTAGATGAACTCCAACTTTTGCGTGTTGCATTATAAGAGAAAATATAGGAAATGAAGTTTGGAACCTATGGCTGTGTTGGCTACCAGTATGTCAGACACATTTTGTCTGTACCTTTCATCAAACACACAGAATCTTTGTAATATTGTCTTCAAACTTGGAACTCTTTTTTTTTCTTGCTAGGAGTTTATTTCTATCATTGTTGATGAGGAAACTTTGACTGAAAAATTTCACCTGAACTTGATTAGGATACATCCTATGGATACTCTGCTTTTATTCTCTTTTAGTACGAGCTAAATGTTGTTTGCTCTCTGTCCTGGTTGCATCCACTCTGCTCCTTCCTGACAGAGATTAGCGTGATGTTGCTAACAAGCGGGCTGGCATCCAGGGAGCGCTGATTAAGGGGTGCGTAGACGTCACCCCGATGCCCCCGTCATTGGACCTGGCATCTCATTGTTAAGGCTGACACGCAACCCTTGCTCGCGTTTGTCTGGCATCGCCACGAGGATTAGCAGGAAATCGCATCAAGCCCCGACCAGAGAGAGACAATTAGCCCCCTTCGTCTCTTTTGTCTTTTTCGTCACTCGGTACAGAATAGGGAAACGCAGGAAGGGGAAGGCAAAATCACAACCAGCTTTGGCTGATCATCTTTAACAAATTCAACAGAGTTCCTCTACTTTTAGGCTTCTCCGGTCGCCTGGGATGTTGTCAGTTTAGATTTAAAAACGGCAAAATTAAGAGTTTGAGGACCTGGCCGGTGCTGGTTGCATTATCCTTTTCACTTTTGCAGGAAGCAATGCACCAGCCCACAAAACTTGTATAAAAAGGTGCATTTTGTATCTCCATTCATGCAGTTTCGTCATGACATGCAGTAACTATGCCAGATTTCCTTTTATTTTTTGGTTAAGTGATGGTCAGTATATTGTTATTAGAGTTGTTGGTATGATAGTCATTTATAAGTGCTTTGAGAGAGAAAAAGAGAGGAGGAAAGAGAAAAAGAGAGGGAGAGAGGGAGAGCGAGAGAGAAAGTGAGCAGTTAAATATAAAAATATCAAAGGTATAAAAAACAAAGAGATAGAGAGTAACAGAATTATGCTACACCATACGCAAGATATCAAGCAACTGTACCAAATCCTTCAACCACAACTCTGTTCTAAAACCACAATAAATAAAAGCTTGATACTCTTTCACGTCTCGTAAAGCTAGTTGAACCAAGCTTTATTCTGCAAACTCGCAGCGCAACTTGATGCCCCAGCTTGCAGCAGCTTGGCTCCTGCAAGTCTAGCAATCCACGCTCTGATCCTCGTGTGTTTTACATCTGTTTTACGTAACTACCCTGGCTAATCTTCTAACAAATCTCCCTGGATCTCCCACCTGTCGCACTGTAGGGTATACCTGGGGAAAACAGCCCAGACCGGCCCAGCAGGAGATTCAAATCATTATCCTGGTTTATTAGCTGCTGACTCATCGGGACTCTGATTCTTCAGACAAGGCACTATGGTTTGGTTAGAAAGAGCAGCTGACTTTATTGAAAGGCAGCAGGTTCAAACCCCATGCATGTTAAAACTTTCCATGCCACCAAAATGCCAACATATTTCAATCAATAAACTTTCAAAAGTCGCATCATATACATATATGTTTATGTTTAATTTTTGTTAGGTGTGAAAGGTCTTCCAGTATAAAGGAGCTTAACAATACATGTTTGAAAATAAATAGTATATCATGATGATAAAAGACAAAGAGGGAGGTAGGGAGAGAGAGAGAGAGAGAGAGGGGGGGGGGGGGGTTAAAACATTTATAGCATCCTTGTTACAAAATTAATTCCATAGTTAAATGGAAGGTCACTTACATATTCCAGTAAATTCAAACAGAAAAATATACCAGTATGTTGAGTCAACTCATAATTTTACTCGTTTTTGAATTTCCATCTATCAGGTTACCCCAAACCGGACTCAACAAAAAACGCAAGCAAGGTAACGATCAACACAGTCATGGCCAGCTCCGACCAGATGCTGTTCACGTCCAACACAGGAGGGACGACGGGGTCCAGCATGATAAGGAGGTCATTGACCTCGACTCCCATGACGATGACCACGTCCACATCTAACCTGGATGACACCTCGGAGATGACGGAGGACAGCATCAAGCGTGTCCGCGGAAGCCAGGCAGGAGGAGGGGATGCAGGGAGAAGGCTGGAGTTAGATGGTGATGCTGAGTCACAGGTAAAAAGAAATTCATCTTTAAAATGTGAATTTACCATCTGTTGAGGGCCGAAAAGGGCATTAAAGGCATTGTTTAACAATGTTCAATCTGAGATGCATGGCCCTACGTGCTACCAGTGTCTGTGATATGGTGTAATATTGAAGCCCTAAAAAATTGTGCTTTAAAATTATCAAGAAGTGCCTCAAAAAAAGTAAACATTTTTGAGTGACCGGTGTTACCATACTCGTTTTCCCCAATAGACTGTTGTGTTATAAAAACTGTTTGGCAAACGCACAATTTGATTTTTTATTTCCAATCATAAATATCTTGATAATGAGACAGGCGATCGGCTTGTAAAAGTCGTGGAGTTCCTGATCGACCTACATGTAAAGGTATATAATTATCATTGCAGCATGAGCTAAATCCAGGATTTTGTTTCAGAATCTGAAACAAAGTTACCTGATCCCTTTAAGTAATAGACGTGTACATATGAAATGGTGTAAATGCCATTTTGGCTATTAGCAAATGTTACGAATGAGAGAAAACAAATGGAAAACAGGCATAAAATTGATGCCCCATTTATGGCCATCCTTTGACCATCCTTGCATGTGTTCCTCAAAATTTAATCTTTACTTACTGTTTAGAGGATCAACATTTTTTTCATTGAATGTGATTATGAAAACCTCACTTCCGTTGTTTTTGAGGTAGTTATGTGTAATAGCAGGAAGGACTCTCAAGAAATGTGAATGGAGATTCTCACAGTCATAAATTTAAATGGTAAATAGACACATTTTGTATTTGTCTTTGGCTTCTATTCTGCACGGTCTTTCAATATGGAAGTAAAGTGTTACTCCATGGTTAGGGCTTGACCTTCAGAACAGCTCCACATTGACCTTTCGCGCTACGTCCACATCTAATCTGGATAATCCACTGTTAGTCTGAGTCTCAGGAATCAGAGCTGGACAGTGGTGAAAGTGGTTGGCAGAGTGGCAGAGGGTCAGAGAAGGCCAGAGATTAAAGAAGAGTTGGGAAACCTTGGCCCCTAGAGATCAGGGGGAAAATTACAATTAAAGTTGAGATATAATTAATAGTGACAGGTTCTCAAAAACAAGAACGAAGTCTTGATAGGGTGAATTCTGTAACCAGTAAAAGTAAAGGGAAGAATGAGAGAGAGACTTACGCATGGTAATTGCCCTTTTGAATTATAGAAATATAAGAAAGGTCTTACTGAAACAACCATCATAACTAGCTCCCATCCCCAATGATATGAAAAGAGAGGAAAATTAAAGGTTATGTGTGGTGATTGCCATTTTGAATTCTAAATCAAATGCATTAGATTAAATGTCTACCTGAATAACTGATAGCCATCTAGACTTCAAATCTCTTTATCTTACTTCTCTCTCTGTCACTTAGAGTGTCTTATCGCTCGTACGATCAGAATGATCATTCTCTGATTGAGGAATGAACTGTCAAAGCTACTGTTTGTAAGGACTTGAAAAGCAGAAACAGAAGGATTTTGGGGTAGGGCTATTGTTTCCTCTCTCACTTTCTATATTGCTTCCAATTAATTCCCCCTTCCAGGGTGGCCCTGCCTAACTTTGGCGTTGGGGGACGAGAGGAGGTGTGAAGGGAGGGCAAGGGAGAGAGAGAGAGGGGAATTAAATGAAAGACAAAGAAAAATATACACGAAGGAAGTTAGAGTTAAAGAGAGCAACAGAGAGTGATATACAGCCAGTATCTGATCTGATACGAGCAAACAATTTTTACGGGGAGAGAAAGATAAAGACAGAGCTTTGAGGAGAGGCAGACATTGAGTGAAACACAGAAATGGAGAGACAAAGAGAGATAGAGAAAAGGCACAGAATAAAGAGAAAGATTGAGAGAATGAGAAAGAGAGAGAAGAAGAGACAGAGAATAATTGAGAGAGAGAGAGAGAGAGAGAGAGAGAGAGAGAGAGCAAGAAAGAGGGGGAGGGGGGGGGGGAGAGAATTTTGGAACTAGGAAAGTCCTACAGAAACTTGTACAGTCATCTTTCCTCCATTTTGAGGTGAACAGGTAACATCAGGCTGGGGGAAATGCAGTGAAGTTTTGTGATACTTCGTTGTCTGGAGATGGCGAGAGATTAAAAGATGACTAACAGGATACATAGAATCTGGATCAAATTTTATGAATGGGAATATAGGCAGTGCATTTGTTTTCAAAAGCAATTTGCATGACCCGCTTTCCATTTCTGGTCAATCCACTGGTAACATCTTTCTGAAGTCTTGAAAAGTATTATGATACTTTCTTTTATTATGATGACTTTCTGGTACAGATCGGACCTTGGCTTCATAATAATAATAATACTCAGTTTTTATATAGCGCTTATTAGAATCACTAATACTGTTTTCACACTGGCAATATTTTGCTTAACCCCGTACTATAGGTGGGGTTAAGGGGGGGTCTTAGCCCCACCTATAGTATGGGGATAAGCCTATTCCACTTTCTGTTCAGACTGGTTTTTACCAAAGTGGGCTAAAGTTGGCTAACCCCACCTATAGTACGGGGTTAACTAACCCTGCAAAATAGCAGGGCTAACTCCGCAATTGTGGTGCTAACTCCTGCTAACCCCGCAATTGCGGTGCTAAGCAAATGAATGAGAACAGAAACGAAAAATAGTCCGGTGCTACGCAATGGAGCGTATCGCAGCTGGCCAGATGCGAAGTATGTCCAATCATAACACACACGATATCCAGGGTTAACGAAATGCAGTGAGAACAGCAGGAATTTTATTATTCTGGAATCGGCGCTAGTACGGAACTAAAAACAGCGTGTGTGAAAGCCAAAAAAATAGTCCGGGGTTAAGGATAGTACAGGGCTAAGCAAAGTACGGGATTAAGCAAAACCAGTGTGAAAAGAGTGTAAGCGCTTCCGAACTTGGAGATTATTACCCCGGCTTTAGCTGTGCTGCCATTGCGGCGCTCTAGCATTTCAAAGAATTAATTCCTGCCAGGTACCCATTTACATCACCTGGTTTGATATAGAAATGGAAGGTATTGTAGAGTTTAGGCAAGTCCATGTTTGGTAATTTTGTGTCCAATCTGTTTCAGAGTTTCATGGGATTACATTAGGAATACAATTAACAGCCAAATTATTATTTCCCTTGAGAGTTAGTTTTATCCTAGCTGAAGTTCGGCAGTTAGATTACAATTAAAATATAATCATCGGGGTGCATAATTAATAAAAATGTTATTGGTAAGCAAGTCAGACAAAATATCTTGGAATCAGGCCTTCAGCAAGATAAGATTTGTAATAACCAGAAATACGTGTTTAAATTTGCATTGACAGATTTTGAACTATTGGTGTAACAGAGTACAATTGTTTTTAAACAGAAATGCCATTTGGTAAAGAAATTGATGTTGATAATAAAATAGTGACGATTCTGAATTTTCTGTGTTATATTTTTCTACTTTTGAATATTTAGGGTAAATGATGATAGGACAATTTTCAACGGTGATCTCTGAAAAAGTGCAGAATTTCCGTAGGGACTTTTGGTACAGAGCCCATCAAAAGAAATTCTCTCAACAGGTCGACATCTTTCTGAAGGACACCTTGCGACAGAAACAAGACCTTTGTCAATTTCTTTCGCAGAGTGAAGCCGCAACAATCACTGCCCGGAAGCCATGTGTTGTCACTTAGCGCCAGCTGACCTAACTCGCAAGTCCCCGCTGACGGAGTACAGATTCTCCTGCGCGTGTTGTTCCTCGGCTCGGTCCAGGGGTAGCCTCATCAGATCCAATTTCCTCTGTGGCCATTGAGGTAACAGAGGTACCCCTCCGTCTTTTCATCTGCAGCGCTCCCTGAGAGGAGAGCCATAGAGAGAGGGAGAGAAGGCACGAGAGAAGGAGAGAGGGGGAGAGAGAGGGGTAAAGGAGACAAGAATGAGGCGTATTAAGTCCTTCCCCTTCCCCGTAATTTGCCAAGCCACGTCAGGCTGACTCACATCCCGTCCATTAAACCACAAACTGGGTCCTCTCCTAAAACAATGCTCACCAATTATCGCCATCCCCCCTCCCTGTCGTTGGGTAGGCTCTCTGGAATCTGGTCCCAGCTGCTGACTATAGTTAATATGTAACCCTTTACAAGTTTGCAAGTGAGACTGCCTCGCTTCTCTAGAATATACCCGCTTTGGTCAATCAGTGAACTCGGAGTGTCCGTAAGAATATTGACCAGAGTAGGAGTGACGCAGATTCCGTTACTTTTAGTCATGTGTCTGTACGGGATTAATGAGAATGGTATGATGTAGACTAGTTTTGATTTACTCCCATGATCGCTTTATCACAAAGTTAGTTTCTAAATGTCATATTGTTCACCACTCTGTGTGTAGGTCAACCAAGGATTCTGTAATATTCTCTTCTCTTCTCTGTTACAGCATTCCTTATTATCCTTGATATTGTCATATAGTCATTACGATCAGTATCAAATCCTTGAATTTCTTCTGTCAACAGATATTTTGCAGGCATTGGTTATTCCTACACGTAGGTTAGACTGATATCTGGACCCGTTGCATAAAACTTACCATTGATGGTAAATTTGCCATCAATGGCAACTACCATGGTAACAGGGCTCAACAGCCAATCAAAATCAAGGTTTCCATGGTAGTTACCATTGATGGCAAAGTTACCATCAATGGTAAGTTTAGTGCAATGGGGCCCTGACATATTGAATCGTCAAGAGAATATTTTTGGAGAATTAATAATACACCATGATAATTGCCAGTTTTCATTGCCAGTTTTCATGTAACGGCTCTCTACCTGACAACTGCACTGAATATATATGCATATATCCAGGCCTCACCATTGGCCATTAGAGCTGTTATGCCTTGACAGGTAGCAATGACCCTTTCAAAATGATAAGCTTGAGGTCACTTGAGCGATGCCCCTATCAAGTTCTTTTGTTTGTGTGCCCCTCTGACTGGCAGAAGTGGAAAACAAATGATTATCCAAGCCTGCATTTGTACAATTTGAGTAAGGGTTTACCTTGTTCTTCTTTTTTTTTTTAGGAACACAGGACAAACTCTCTCAAATGGTGATACAGTGTAGTACGACACATGCTTCCTAATATTAATCAAACTCCTGGGCCCGTTGCACAAAACTTACCATTGATGGTAACTTTGCCATCAATGGTAACTACCATGGAAACCTTGATTTTGATTGGCTGTTGAGCCCTGTTTCCATGGTAGTTGCCATTGTTGGCAAAGTTACCATCAATGATAAGTTTTATGCAACAGGGCCTGGCTTTAACCCTTAACCTCACATCATACCTAATAAACCCCCGATCGAAACCTTAACCCGAACCCTTGATTTTTTTTGTATGACAAGGAAATCCCAATAAATGTGTTGGATTACCTCACATAAGAATACTAATACTCTTTCAAGAAATTGCTCTAAACTACTCCAGGGGGGTGTTTCACAAAGATCCTAAGTAGAACTTAACTCTATAAGTTGGACTTACAAATTATGGACAGCCATTGGAGTCTTAAAATGAAATATATTCAAAAGCAGAAATTCAAGTATTTTAGACTTTTTTTATAAATTCCAAATCCAGAACATGAAATCTCCTTGATGATAGAAAATATGAATGATTTGAATCAACATTTTATGCCTTTCAAAATAACTGTTACAAAATATTTTCAAAGATGCTAACGGCTTTCCATAATTTTTAAGTCCAACTTAAGAGTTACGTTCTACTTAGGATCTTTGTGAAACACCCCCCAGGATGGAGTGTAGGTGTGCAATGCAATATAACTTGATCTATTTTCCTTTCCTGTTTTTCTGTACTGCTATCTTTGGAGCAAAGGAAGTTGCCAAATCTACCTGGAATTAATGCGACCTCTGTTATCTCCATGGGGAAATGATCGTTTTGATAGTTCACATGAAAACAAACTAGGTTAGATGTAACTAGTGCCAAACTGGAGAGGTACACTGTGCAACTATTGCTATCTAAAGGGGATTTCCGTCCAACATCTGAAAGAGGCAAATGGCTCCGTGGAAAGAGCGATGGTCCATCAGACTGGGTGACCAAGGTGTATACATGTATCCTTGGTTAAAGAGTCCCACAGATAGTGAATGAATTGATTAATGAATATTTTTTTTCTTTGTAAGTTTTTCTTCATATCATGTTCTGGTAATAAATGGTTGTCCTTGTGCTTCTATGACATATTTTCTCCTTATAATTTTTTATTGTATTATTAAATATTGGCGTCACCTGTGCCTGGGAGCCTCCTGGTATAACTGATTGGAGGTGTGCAGGTATACTACACTTCACTGGGGTTTCCCCCTACTCTTATACGAATAGTACAATGGGTTCTTAACGTGCAGAGGTGGTGACTCTCCTCTACATGGGGCCTCCATTTAACGTCCTATCCGAGGGACGGAGTGTTTTTCACTTAACATAGCCTGTGTCTATGAAACAGAGGAGGGGCACGTTAACACACAACGCAGGCTTCAGTCATCCGCCTGAGTTGGATTCGAACCCATGATCAGGCAGACACTTTACCGACTGAGCCAACTTGCTTCCTTTCGTGATTTGATTACATTTTCTACTGGTTTATAATCTTCCTAAATGTCAGGTTTAGTAGAGGATATATGTCAAACAAGCATAGGTACATCTTCACATACCATAAATAATTCTGATCATTAGATTTCCTCATTGCAGAGTAACCACACCACCAACTGGTCACCAGGACATCTTTGAGTCCATCCTTTTCCAGAAAATAACCCAGTTGCTACTTCATCCCACTGTGCAATTCAGTCAAAACGCCTTCCCTCCTTTCCCTTTTCCATTGCATTACGAACAAGTTTCAAAAGGACTTAAGATGTCCCTTGCCTAAAGTTGCATAGTCTTGCAATATTTCAAACTAACCAATTTGCAATTTCGAATTAATCAAATCCATGCCTACATTCTCCTTCTGTTTCCTGTTTTTATTGCAATACTTTGAATAAAGGATCCATGTATTGGTGCCAAAAGAGTTTTGTCCCTTGTACCAAGTAGCACAAACTTTTGTAATATTTCAAACTGGCTGATTCGCTATTTGTACTCTACTGAAAACCACTCCTTCCTTTTCCTTCAGTTTCCCATTTTTACATTGCAATACTTAGAATAAAGGAGTTATGAAAGAATTTCAAAAGGACCTATGTCCCTTCCCCCAAGTAGCACAAAGTTTTGTAATATTTTAAACTGACTGATTCGCTATTTGTAATTAATGAAAACCACTCCTTCCTTTTCCTTCGGTTTCCCATCTACGTTGCAATACTTAGAATAAAGGAGTTATGAAAGAGTTTCATAAGAACCTATGTCCCTTGCCCAAAGTTGGTTAGTCTTTCAATACTTCAAACTGACTAATTTGCCATTTGTAATTCAATCAAAACCACTCCTTCTTCTCTGTTCATTTTTCATTTCCATTGCAATACTGTGAATAAAGGATCCATGTATTAGTGTCAAAAGGACCTATGTCCCCTGCCCAAAGTTGCATAGACTTATTATATTTCAAACTGACCAATATTCCATTTGTAATTTAATCAAATCCCCTTCTTCCTTCTTCTTCCGTTTCCCATTTCCATTGCAATACTTTAAATAACAGATCCATGTAATAGTGCCGAAAGGACTTGTGTTCCTTGTCCAAAGTTGCACCAAGTCTTGCAGTACTGCAACTGACTGGAGACAGTGGATCTAGATTGATAATTGTTAGGAAACAGCTGAATTGTTTGGCAAGATCTAGACGTTCACCCGACCACCCACCCCCTTCACCTGTTGTTAAATTCTTTCATATTGTTCTGCTCTGAATTGAATGATGGCATCTGGTAAAATATAAAAGGGAAATTATTTCTTGCATAAGTTAATTTTGATAAACATCAGATGTCAAGGTTATTTCAAATTTGGCTGAGCTTGAAATTACAAAATCTAAGATATTTTTCTCATATCATATGAGATTAAGGTCTTTTAAAATTCCATTTTCCTTTTGAGAATATTTGAGCCATGCAAATATAATTATAAAACTAATGATGAAAAGTTCATGGACTTTCCAGGTTTTGATCCTCATCTGCTATCACATTCATCAAGTTTCTATCATCCAAGTCATCCAAGACGTTTAATTAACGCCTCTCTTCGTCAAGCCACGCTCCAGTGCAACCCATTCCTTTTCTTGCTATCTTCTGGGAGAAACCAGAGGCCTGTAACAAGCCACGAATGGTTCTCCTTTGCGCAGAGGAAGGCGCAAGGTCTCATGGGTAAGGTCGTGTTTATCCAGTAAGCCTCATCAATGTCAAAACACCTTATACAATCCACATCCATGTCTCTCTTCTGTCCTCTCTAATATCCGTACAAACTTCTCACTCTAGTTTCACTCCTGATTGCATTTTCAAATCAATATGAAGGAATTGCTAGAGGAAAAGAAGGAAGAAAAAGGGTTGGAATCGTGTCTCCGATGATTTCATAGTGCTTTGGAGGGTGAGGTATTGATTTTTGCTAAGTAATAACTATGTCTGGGTAAAGTTCACTCAAGTTCACCTGGTTAATAACTTTCATAGAAACTTGGAGAATGTTTATACTTTGTGGTATATTTACAAGGTGCACTTACATTAAAGAAGAGAAGAGAGAAACAGTAAAAGAAGAAAGGTGATGGAGAGAAAAGAGAAGGTTAAATAGCAATGAAGAAAAGGTGGACAAACAGTTGAGAAATATCAGAGAGAGAAGAGATATAGATAGAGAAAGAGAAAGAAAGGAAAAGAAGAGATGGGGGGGGGGGGGGAGGAGAGAAATTTAGATAAGATTCATGTGAGGTGTAGTGTAAGTTTTTGTTAATACCCCTTTCAAACAAAGCACAGCTTTCTTGGGGAACCTCACCTGAAAGGTGGCTGGGAAAAATTCCTGGGGAAGCCCGGAGAATTTCATCAAGGAACTTTTCCACCTACCGAGGTGAAGAACTTCTCTGGTGAAGAGAATTTCTTTTATCTTTACATGGAGGAACATTCAGGTACTATTGCTGCTACTCGTTTGAAGTTTCTGTAAGTGCATTCCATGAATCAGTGAAATTATAAGAATATGGTTTGTGAATGATGATGCTTTAAATATAGTAAGTACAATCTACTCCTCCTTCAATCCATCATCTTAATATGGAATCTAGTCTTTCATCACGCAAGCCTTTCTAAGCTATCACTTCTTCCTTCAATTAGGAAGTGATAGGAACAATTACACTCTGCAAGTTCTAAGATTTTGCCAGAGATATGTGACTCAATTTTGGTAGATTAAGAACAGATTAATGAGAAGAAAGCCAGGAATTTAAGAATGGTTTCAAGGGATTTCTCGGTTTCTTAGTCATACCAGGATCTGGAGATTGAAGAGAGAGTGCACAGAACAGCTACTATACCATTTGCTTTATTTAGATTGAAGTGACTCATTAGTCTACTGTGGCAACCATTGATATGATGTGCTGTCGTAACTAATCTCTTCATTATAAGAATGTTACGCTTTAAATGATATTTTAAATGTATACTGATATGTGTGTGTGTGTGTGTGTGTGTGTGTGGGGGGGGGGGGTAGCCACAGCAGGAGGAGAGCAGTGCATATCTAAGAAGGCTATTAAATAACTCTGAAGCTCTAAATGAGTTATTGGCAACAAAACACAAAAAGACATCACAAACAATTATATGAAAAATCAAGATGGGGAAACCTCTCCAAATATATTCAAATTAGCTCAAGGAAATCTCATGTTTACTACAAAGTCAGGGGGAAAAGACTACTTTAAACCAAAATAAGTAGTTTATGCTGTACAGGATTGTGAAAAGGGGTTTCTATAACTGTGACCTGAGATGAGGCATTTCATCTATAATTGGCTCTTTTAATCCAGGTGCAGTTATCAGAGCTGCCAACCATTCCGTTTTTGCCAGAATTACTCCATTTTTTCCTCCAAATTACGGTATTACGTTTTTGCTTCATAAAATACGTTTTTTATTTTTCATTTATTTTTTTTATTTCATTATTTTTTTTTTTACATACCACACGTCAAACAACTGCCCTAACATAGTGATTTGATCACAAATTCAATAGAAAACTAATTTTAAAATGTACTTGAAGAGAAAAATATTCTCAAAAAAAAATGAAATGCCGATAATACCAAAATAACCACCAAAAAAATTACCTGCTTGTATGGAAAAAACAGCATGATGAATGGACATTTCTGCATTGGAAGTGTGTCGCGCGAGGTTGTAAGTTTCGTTTTTATGAATTCCTTTTTTGGCTTGAAATTCCTTTTTTTTTGCCATCATGATTCCTTTTTTGGTCGCACAAGGTTGGCAGCTCTGAGTTATTGGTTGCTTGGTAGGGAGACAAGTTTTCATTAGTGAGCATATATATATATATCATACATGGATAATTGACTTTAGCAGCTTTGGTCAGTGTTTTCAGAAAAGTACACAATGCTTTGAAACAACTTGCAAACTCTATCAGTGGTCTAATTAAATATCTCCACAGATACACGTCTTCAAAGACATTTCAGTATCTTCATGTGTCTCAAGTGTCATCTTTTGAGACAACTTCAATGACCATACAGGTATAGAAGTGGCCTAGTTCATATTGAAAGCACCATGACAAAATTTGCTGATGTATATGTACAAATTTTACATAAATCTTCATAGAAATAGAAATAAAAAGAAAACGTTTCATAAGATGATAACAACTGTCTCATTCTGTCATCAAATCAACAAGTAAATGGAGAAAGATAGAAGAACAACAACATGGAAAGAGATAGTGACCCCATCCCCCCCCCCCCCCCCCCCTCATCTCGCCCCCTCATCTCACCCCCTCGAAGCAATCAACCAACTTCCTTTCAGCTGCTTCGCTCATCTCTGTTTTCCATTTACGCTAATTTCCCATTGTTTTCTCCCTATGTTTCCAGTCCCTTTCACCCCTGACAGCTCTCATTAGAGTGATGTCCATTGTTTTTTTTCGCACAGGTTGCTCGTTAAAGAGAGTGTGTCATTGATTTGAAAATCCAAATAAATCAACGTGAGAAGAAAAAAAAAGGTGAAATATCTCGCCTCGTAGCCTAACGGACCATCATATAACCTCATATAAAAGTAGCTCAGGAGATTTTGTTCTTCAAAATTTCTTTATAGTACCGGTAAATGTTTTTTAATGATTACCAACTCTTCTTGGCCTTTACTTTTGACTCTGGGATTTTTAGCTTGAATATGAGCCTTGCTCTTTTACTTTATTATCAATTAGAAAATTGTACACTTTTTAGTCTAATAAGAGTCATGAAATTTATAGACCAGGGCCCCGTTGCACACAACTTACCATTGATGGTAACTTTGCCATCAATGGTAACTACCATGGAAACCTTGATTTTGATTGGCTGTTGAGCCCTGTTACCATGGTAGTTGCCATTGATGGCAAAGTTACCATCTATGGTAAGTTTTATGCAACGGGCCCTGATGATTGGAATGTACATGTATGAAAACAATTCATTATCTTAATTTGTCCAAGTGCTTCTTACAAAATACTCAAAATGATAGGACATCTCAGAAACTTGAAGAAACAAGTGCATTAATCATATCAATAAAAGTTGATAACTTTAATATAATGCTGAAATTTCGTGTTCGGAATACTGATAGATATGCACTTTGATATTAAAGAGAAGGTCGAGTTCTGGGAAGAGGTGAAAAACAATTTGTGAGCGTTATCATTCTTATTATGCAAGTGTGGAAGAACATCAGATAAGACATGTTCCCTGACAAGCATGGCTCTTCAAATGCCTTCATATTCTAAATATGTCATGTAACATCGTAAAACTCGGGGGGGGGGGGGGTAGGATTTTTACGCCACGTGTTTGTGTAGTCCCATATACATCTTTCTGTGTACAGTGTTTGTAACTTTACCAAGACTGGGCCAAATTTCTTATCATTTTGATGATTTCAGAACCTTGCAATACACACAAATTCTTATATGCTAGATGATCAACCTTTTCTGGTCGATTCCACACAGTTTCTTTCATCGCATGACCAGAACTCAACTTCATCTTTAAGGTTCCATCAGAGGCAATAACAAAATGTAGCCATCAACTATGCTGCCTTTAACCTTCATCACATTTTGCTTTAGGATGGAGGCATGAAATATGAATGGAAGTTGGCATCGTGTCAGGGGGTTGATTAGAATCAGACACACAGTAAGCTCGATGGACCGAGCTCTTACAAAACTTTTCATGAAAAGTCCAAAAGTAATATCTTTTCTTGTCTGAGGTGGTGTTTTGCATTGATGTACTATCTAATTTTTTTACAAATTACTGCGTTGCGAAAACATGTAGTACTAATATTACCAGCTTGTCTGTTTGAAGCCTGAGGGCATTAACTCATAATACCAGAATGTACATCACTTACAACACTAATCAATGTACATGTACTTCCTGTTTCAATTTCACAGTATTCATAGAAATTTAAAGTTGTTTGTTCACAAGGCCCCCCCCCCCCCATAAAAATAAAAATAACTATAGGCCTATAACCTATACATCACTTTAAATAAAACAATGTCTTTCCTGGGTCATAATCATAGCATTCATAACAATTAAATTCAAATGTTATAGTATCTACTTATATCACTTAAATATCACTTAAAACAATAATCAATTAATTTCCTGTTTCAACATCATAGCATTCATAGTAATGTATATTCTAATGTGATTTGTTCCCTGGGGAGAAGCTTTCCCCATATCCTGGCTGATTTCCAGATCGTTGATCCCCGTATCAAACAGCTATCCAGGGGCTACAGAATGTCCATTGTTTCACAGGAAACGATAATCTGATAATAACTTGGTTCCTATGAATATAATACAATGCAAGTTTGGATATTTCTGTATAATCCATGTGGAACAATCATTTGGTGCCCCCTGTGTGTCGAAAGTTGCGAGAAATGTGAATTAGCAGGGTTTTTCTCCTTCAAAGTTGTAAATGTTTGACCCTAGGGCTTTATCTAGCTGTAACCTATCTATCTATATATATATATATATATATATATATATATATATATACATATATATATATATATATATATATATATATATGTATATATATAATCTATCTATCTATCCATTCATCTTTCTTTCTATCTGTCTATCTATCTGTCTGTTCATATTTCTTTCTATATATCAATCAATCTATCTACCTACATGTATCTATCAATCTATCTACCTATCTATCTATCTATCTATATATATATATATATATATATATATATATCTGTCTATAACTATCTGTCTATCTATCTATCTATCTATCTATCTATCCATCTATCTATCTACCATATTTATTTAACTGTTAAGCCTAACGGGAAGGATGATGCGACTCGGAAACTCAGCAGTTGCCTTGAAGACATTAGGTTCTGGTCTTCTAACAATAGACTTTGCCTTAATGAACGAAAATCTGAAATGATCCACATTACTTCCAAATTCAGAAACACTGATTCCTTCCCCGACTTGGTTACCAGAGATGGCTCACTGAAGGGTAGTGAATACGTTCGAGACCTGGGTGTTTTAATCGACAAAAATCTTACTTTTCAACAGCACATTAAAAACGTATGTAAATCGGCATCTTTTGGAATCTTCAAAATTGGGAAAATTAGGAAACTACTTGACCGGCCCACAACTGCAAAATTAACCCATGCATTTGTATTCTCCCACCTTGATTATTGTAATTCAATTTTTTCTGGTCTTTCGCATTCGTCCCTACTTCCACTTCAAAGAATTCAGAATACTGCTGCAAGGCTTGTTACTCTCTCGAGAAAGTTTGAGCACATAACCCCAATATTGCGTTCTCTTCATTAGCTTCCCATACACCATCGTATCACATTCAAAGTTCTTCTTCTTACATACAAAATTCTCCATGGCCAAGCCCCTAAATATCTTTCAGATTTGATTTCCTTACGTTCTTCTAGTTCTTTAAGACCTCTTCGATCATCATCAACCTTGCAGTTAACCCTCGGACCTCGTACCGCTACAAAATATGGCGACCGAGCTTTCTCAGTAAATGCCCTATCCTTTGGAACAAATTACCAGCGCACTTCCATAATATTCATTCTCTCGACCAATTCAAGTCCTTGCTGAAAACGCACCTTTTAATTATAATAATATTCTGCAGTTGTGAGTCGGTCAAAGGAGGTGCACACCGTCTTTATTTTTGTTTGTTCGATCCTATGTTTGATCCTATGTTTGACCCTTGTATGTATGTTTGTTTGATCTCACTCTTATCTTATTTTTTATTATTATATGCATGATTTATTGAATAAAGAACAGATGTATAAGTTGTGTGTTTATTATAAGTTTTGGTAAATAATTGTTAAGTCAGAATATGGTGCGCTTAGAGACACCAGTATTAAGCGCCTTATAAATATTGTTTATTATTATTATTTATTATACCATATTCATATTCTTTCAAACTATCTATCTACCTATCTCCCCATTTTATATTGATCTATATTGTTACTAGAATGTATTTTATCTATAGAATATATATATATCAGTTTACCTGTCTGTTTTTTCTGTCTGTTTGTTCCAATAATTTAAGAATCCTTCACATTAATCTATTCATCCTTCTTTCTATCAATCTATCTACCTATCAATCCATGTATCTACCTATATATCTATCTACCTATCTCCCCATTTTAAATTGATCTATATTGTTACTAGAATATATATATATATATATATAATATATATCGGTTTATCTGTCTGTGTTTCTGTCTGTTTGTTCTAATAATTTAAGCATCCTTCACATTAAAGAGATGTAATACAGAAAATAAGGGAAAGGCTTTCTAAGAACCATCAGTATAAACCTTGAGTCACAAACTATATAAAAAGATAACCCTGTTAGATATAATTTGTTTACTTGTATGTTGTGACAATACAAGATGAAATTCCTTTTTAAAAGAGATAAATTACTATAAATTACTGTAATTTGTACACACATGGGTAAACACACTCAAGGAATGTCTATGATTTGTGTTTTGATAAAGTAATTGATGTAATCTTGGCTCTTATTTATTTAACCATGAAAATAGCACAAAAGCCATAATCTTCTGGTGTGTTTGCTTAACTTTTGACAACATGTTTTCTTCATTGAATGTATCGGTGTTTGTGAGATAATTCCATCCAAATTGGTTTGTCCTCTGTAGATACAATGAAATACATGTACGTAAAATGGTTGTGACAATTTAATGCTTGATTTTGCCTTGAAATAGTACAATGTGGGATTATTAGATTAAATAGAGAGAAATGCAAAAGTAAAGGTTTGAATGAATTAAGCATTTGATTTACTTTTTCAAATAAAGTATGTATAATTTTCTTACAAAGTTACAATACAATACAATTTATATATATATATATATATATATATTATTTTTAAATTGCATTGGCTACCTTTTCTCTCTTTCTCCTTCATATTCTCCCTGTCTAGTTATCATTATTATCATGTTAAAAGCATGTTTTGTATTATCTCGACATTGTACTATAAAAAGACTACACATTATCTACTTATAATGTTTGTCCCTTTGTTATGATACTATTGAATCAACAGAATCTCTATAAAAATAAGCAATGATGACATTTTAGTGCCTTTTGAAATGGATGCATTATAACTATAAAAGAATTAAAATAATGAACCAATATGAGTTTAGAATTTATTCATTTTCATTTATTCATGGTATAAACATAACATGATAAGCAGCCAATGGCTGAATTGTTCACATTTTACAAGCGAATTTCAAAAAATACATAGAATACAATATTGCAAGTAGTTGATTTCCTTTAAAAGAAGTGTTTTATATCTCCTCTCACTTTTGTAAATGCCTCTGAAATGATCGTATGAACATCTCTCTAATTATACATGAGATATAAAGTATATAATTTGTTGACACGTTTAGGAATGTCATCCCTCATAATGTGAAGCAACCTTGTACCCATTTGTAATCAGATCAAACATCGGGCATTTGCGTTGATGCGCTCAATGCTTGTTGGATTTTGCTTCTGAACTTTTTGGTGCTGATTAGTCTCTGTCAAGGAAAGATAATTTTCTCTAAAATTCCACTGCACTTACCGTCACATTGAAATAACTTTTCATTATTTATTCAAAGCAATCTGACTGTACAAATGTTTCATTTGAAGGGGAAATTCTAGAAAATATTGACCAAGCCCATGGATGTTTGATTTAGGTAAATTTGAAAATCAGAAAATACCACTCATCTTCTGTTTTGCAGACTAGTTTTGAAGTCTTACTTAGTTTGGAGTGACTTTGTAAGTGCAAGCCTGGTAGATGATGTATGCCCTTGCTTTAAGTCGAGCATGTATCTGTGTGATTGTACTGGAATACATTCAGGAAGTTAGATAAAGCTTGAATATCCAGCGAGTAAGATATTGGATAGTTTGATATCCACATGTTTGTCTGTGTCAGGTTTCTGTGGGTATCATCTTTGGAAGAGATAGTGAGA